>NC_056740.1:42911678-43196678 GCF_019279795.1 Protopterus annectens | reverse complement strand
GAGTATTCCTTTACGCCACCATGACCTGAGAACTGAATTTACATGAATTCAGAAATGTTCCTGGCTTCATGCTGTAAAGAGATAGATCCAATTACTTGTGTGTCAGATGACCCAAGCTTGAATAGCAGTTTCAAGTGCTAGAGACACTGCCAAGGGGGTTAATGGGCTTTGCTGCTGCCAAATTACTTCTATACAGTAGCTCTTTGAGGAGACATATCTTCATTGGGAGGTGATATATGGGAGCATAAATCTAATCCCACAAGGAGAACATTATAGAATAAGTGAGTACACATACCAGCCTTCGAGGGAAAAATACTAAGGCATAGAGAATATGTAAAGACTGCCTTAATGATAGCACCTCTCAGCTGATTCTCATCCCTGGTAAAGGAGGAACAAATGGGTCAGGTGTATGAGATAGCAGCATGGATAGCTAGCTGGGAGTGGGGTAGGAACAAGAACATTTAAAGGAAAAGAAATTATCTGTCAAAAAAATGTTCATTTATTTATTTACATTTGTTTATTGGGAAAGTTTGAATGAGCCATGACAGGCCCCTTTTTAATGGAGGCCCTAGGAGAAAAGCTACACAGTTAACAAATCTTACAAGATGTCATAGAAACAATATAGTGTAATGCAATATAATACAATACAATATAATACAATACAATACAATACAAAACAAGGGTAACTATCACATACAACTTGCAAAAAATAATATATAAAGAAAAAAAAAAGAAGAGAGAGAGATCCTTGAAATCATTATATTCTAGAGATTTACATTTCAGTTTTACTAAGTAGCAATAATAATTTTAAGATCTTCCATTAAGATAATTGACAAATGCAATCGAATGTATAGGCCATTACTGCTAGATAGCAGATGCTTAGTAAGAATTTTTAGGTGTGGCTAAGCTATTGCATCTTACTTTGAAAGCCCAGAAGCTGAGGATGTGCTAGAAGACCAAAAGGAATGCTACAGATACAGGGCAAATGGACAGAGCTGTAGCAATGTGTAGCCAAGAAAAGCATGGCAGGAACATAGTTTGGAATCTAAAATGTGGGTCCTAAGTTTGAGTTTGAATTATTTCAGATTTATGGTCTGTCTTATGCTTTCTGATGAATTATTCCAACATTTAGATACATATGAGGAACACATTACTTTACCATGTTTGTTTGATCTATGAACTTGGGCAAAATATGTGCCCTTAGACTGCAGAAATCTAGTTGGGAAGTACCATAGCATTACTACCTTCAGTGCTGAACATTTTTAGGTGATGAAGTATACCTTTTGCCTATTTATTTGACCAAATTTTTGATAAGTGGGGAATTCCTACCCAGTTTAGTTGTTTGAGCAGTAAGAAATGATGGGCTTTACTTGTGCTGTGGAAGCAGTGTGAAGTCTTTTAAAACCTGAGCTCATGATGTCCCAGAATAATATTATACACAAGTGTGATAATACACATGAAAATTCTTGCAAAAAAAAAAAAAGCCAGGTATTGAATATTAATTCAAATTTACATTTGCAACCAAAATTATGTCTCTCAAAATGTATCAATTAATAATTGGTCATCCTTCACAGTCACTAATACTTTAAAATTACAGATACACATCAACAATCCTTGCAAACTATAAATCAACTAAATAACTATGAGATTTTGTATCTATGTATTACCATCCACCACAACTTTATCTGCATCCCAGACTCATATAATTCCAAGAAATATATTGCTGTACTATTAGAAAGTCTGAAGCTACATCTTCTAAAACATCACAAACCCTTAATTGTAAATCTTTTATGTCGCAGTAATATTGAAACAAACTCAGGTCCAACCTTTTACGGCAGTAACATCAAATGGGATAGCCTAAATATATATCATGTTAATATGAGAAGTATCTTCAGCAAGATTCCAGCGTTACACAGCTGTGTTGCCCAATACAAACCAAACATACTAGCATAACAGAAGCCTAGAAAAAAAACTACAATTTCTAGTAACTAAATCCTGCCACCAGGATTTGACAGTTTGCATTGTTCATATTTCCAAAAGAGTAAGAGGCATTGCACTCATGTACTCTGACCACATAAAATTCACAATAAATAACATAATTATTCCTATCTTTGACAAACAAGAAATCCCTCCTAATAACATACCTGAACAAATATGTACTGCTACGCCTTGTTATTCTATAGTTAACAAATTATTCTTTGTCTGTCAACATTAATAGACTTGAAAATATTTTATCTTCGCTAATAACTACTATCAAAAATACATTATCATTCTAGCAGACATTAATATTGATTGGACATCACATAGAATCCCACCTAACATTGACCTTTTGGACTATCCCAACTAATTATTCAGCCAACAAGATCAGATACATCAAGTTGCAAAGTACCTTAGATACTAACATCCAAATCAAAGGAAGTTCATGATGCAGGAGTACTGTCAGATAGTATATGGTAGTCATAGTCTAAGCTTCATTACTCAAAAACACTCTTCAATAAATAAGGGTAAACTATACTTCTATACCTGATCAAAAAAAAAAAATAATCTAAGACATGTCAACTTTATAGCTCTTAACTGTCCAGATATTTGCCTCACGTTTTTTGTCTGATACTCATATAGTTTGTTGTTTTTTGGCAAATCACTGAGGACTGAAGCCACTAAATGATGATATACATTTCTGTTTCAGACTTCATATCCTTCAGAAAATGTATGTTAATGCAAAACCAGTTCTTCTAGCAATTTTGCTAAGTTTATGAGAACAGTACTTGCTATCTATTCCTGATCTGAGGCCTTTATCCAGGTTTCTTACACTAAGAGTTTGTGAGGCATGTAACTGGACTCCACCCAAATAGGTCCATCTGTATTATGCAGCTGAATACTTCAATAAGGCATTTCTTAACATATTAGACTTTCCTGCACCTATCCATAGAAAACGATTAAAAGCAGGGTAGTAGCTTGGCTAACATATTAAGTCAAGCAAAAATAAATAAATAAATAAATAAAGATGCCAAGATACACTGGAAAATGATAAGTATGACTATCACCTTTCAAAAATATAAAACATTTAGAAACACTAAAATTGGTGCATAAAAACAAAAGAACCAAAATGTTTTATATTATCTTCTGTTTCTTATGCTTTAGGCAAATGCATACATAGCCATCCTGTTAACTGCCTAACTAAAAACAACATGATCACTGATACTTAACATATATTCTGCTAGAAACATAGAACTGAGACAGCTTTACTTACTTTTCAAAATAAAATAAATCAAAATAGTGCAAAAATATTGTAGTCACATTATTTCTTGACCTATTCAATGCATTTGACACCAACTCACATCAACTGCTTTTAAATAGGTTGACTACCCTAGGTATCAAAAAAAAGTTTTATATGATAGATTCAAAATTACCTCCAAGAAACATCTCAAGAAGTTCAGTGGCAATCATACCTCTCAACATCTTACAGCAAGAAATCTGGACGAAGCCGTAAATAATGGGGGGACAAAGGCCAAAAATAGGGATACTTTTTAAATATTGCTCTTACAAACTTAGAAAGTAGATAGAATAACACATTTTGCATTAGCACGAATTTTATGAAGGATATAAAATCTGACATTCAAATGTCTGCAATTATTTTCTGACTTCAAACCTCAGTGATTTGCCATTGATTTGCCAGAAGGCTACAATTTTATGAGAAACTGACCAAAAATATGAGGCAAAAATCTGGACATTCTACAAAAATCAGCACAGTTGAGAGGTATGGTGGCAACAACTTTTTTATGCACATTACAGTTGCTGATCCTCAATGATCAGTTCTCAGCCAACTAATACATATTCATTAATGACACATATAGATGCTTGTCCAACTCTACCTTAGCATAATATGTAGGTAATTCTGCTATCATTTTATCAGCCAAATCATTACATCTGCTTCAGATTACTGTAATCTTCCCTTGATATAATTTAGAAACATTTACACAAATCACAACTAATACTTAATCCACACAAATAAATAATTAATTAAACAAAATTAAATCATTCTGTTTCCTAACAGTTGACTATTACAAGCAGAAGGTACATTTAAGAACGTATTCCTAGCAAACACAACTACAAACAAGCAACACAAACTAAACTGCTAGGCGTTATAATTGATCAAAGCAAAAAAATGATTAAAATATTGACAATGCTATATCCGAGCAACATGAAAATATAAATACATTATAAAGAGCTAATCCCTATCTAACTGCACATGCTCATCTAACAAATAAAACTCTCTTCCCCAAATTAATTCATGTATCTTTAACATTAGTCAATCTATAACATAAACCTTAGATATAAATTTGGATTAAAATATAACAAAAGAACAACATTTGGGACTTATCCACTAAATAGAATTCATAGCTGTCATCCTTTGGAAAGATTATACCGTCTTGATCTTCACGACAATATGACATTCACCCACTGTAAACTTACCTAGCATATTATACATAAAGCAACCAAATACCCTGCTTTACAGGACTTCTCCATTCATATAAACCACTTAGACTATCAGGATCTCAACAAAATCAGAAGTGTCCACTATCAAGGTGACCAACCACTCAAGTGACTCCTTATAAACTATGAAAATGTGATCCATTTCAAATCAAGGCTGACTCTAACACAAAAACTTTTATTTCAAAAAATGTTGGCAGAAGAAGAAGAGGAGGGGGGGGAAGGCATGCCTGAAGGCAGGAAGAGAGGAGGAAGGTTAGGAGTGTAGTACTGAAGGTAGGAAGTTTGAATGTTGGCAGTATGACTGGTATAGGGAGAGAGCTAGCTGATATGATGGAGAGAAGGAAGGTTGATATATTGTGCATGCAAGAGACCAGATGGAAGGGAAGTAAGGCCAAGTGTATAGGAGGCGGGTTCAAATTGTTCTATCATGGTGTGGATGGCAGGAGAAATGGGGTAGGGGTTATCTTAATGCAACAGTATGCCAAGAGTGTTTTGGAGGTGAAGAGAGTATCTGATAGAGTGATGTTTATGAAACTTGAAATTGATGGTGTAATGATGAATGTTGTTAGTGCATATGCTCCACAAGTTGGGTGTGCAATGGATGTGAAAGAAAAATTTTGGAGTGAGTTGGATGAAGTGGTGGTGAGTGTACCCAAGGGTGAGAGACTAGTGATTGGAATGGAATTCAATGGGCATATTGCTGAAGTGAACAGAGGGGATGAGGAAGTGATGGGTAGGTATGGTGTTAAGGAGAGGAATGCAGAAGGTCAGATGATTGTGGATTTTGCGAAAAGGATGGACATGGCTGTGGTGAATATGTATTTTAAGAAGAGGGAGGAGCATAGGGTGATGTAAAAGAGTGTAGGAATATAAACACAGGTGGATTATATCCTATGTAGGAGGGCCAGTCTGAAGGAGATTGGAGACTGTAAAGTGGTGACTGGGGAAAGTGTAGTTAAGCAGCATAGAATGGTGGTCTGCAGGATTGATGTTGGTGATCAAAAAGCAGAGGAGGAGTGTGAAAGTAGTGCCAAGGATTAAATGGTGGAAGTTAAAAAAGGGTGATTGTGAGGTGGAGTTCAGGGAAGAGTTAAGACAGGCACTGGGAGGCAATGAAGAGTTACCGAATAGCTGGGTAACTACAGCAGAGCTAGTAAGGGAGACTGCTAGGAAGGTGCTTGGTGTGACATATGGACAGAGGAAGAAGGACAAGGAGACATGGTGGTGGAATGAGGAAGTACAGGAGAAAATACAGAGGAAGAGGCTGGCGAAGAAGAAGTGGGATTGTCAAAGAGATGAAGAAAGTAGACATGAGTATAAGCAGATGAGGCGCATGGCAAAGAGAGAGGTGGTGAAGGCTAAGGATAAGGCATATAGAGAGTTGTATGAGAGAATGGACACTAAAGAGGGAGAAAAGGACCTCTACCAATTGGCTAGACAGAGAGACAGAGCTGGGAAAGATGTGCAGCAGGTAAAGGTGATAAAAGACAGTGGGGGAAACGTACTCACCTGTGAGGAGAGTGTGTTGAGTAGATGGAAAGAGTACTTTGAAGGGCTGATGAATGAAGAGAATGAGAGAGAGAGAGAGAGAGAGAGAAGTTTGGATGATGTGGGGATAGTGAATCAGGAAGTGAAGCAGATTAGCAAGGAGGAAGTAAGGACAGCTATGAAGAGGATGAAGAATGGAAAGGCTGTTGGCCCAGATGACATACCAGTGGAAGCATGGAGGTGCCTAGGAGAAATGGCAGTGGAATTTTTAACCAGATTGTTTAATGAAATTTTGGAAAGTCAGAGGATGCCTGAGGAGTGGAGAACAAGTGTTTTGGTACCTATCTTTAAGAATAAGGGTGATGTGCAGAGCTGCAGTAACTACAGAGGGATAAAATTGATCAGTCACAGCTTGATGTTATGGGAAAGAGTAGTGGAAGCTAGGTTAAGAAGTGAGGTGATGATTAGTGATCAGCAGTATGGTTTCATGCCATGAAAGAGCACTACAGATGCAATATTTGCTCTGAGAGTGTTGTTGGAGAAATACAGAGAAGGTCAAAAGGAGTTGCATTGTGTCTTTGTGGACTTAGAGAAAGCATATGACAGGGTGCCTAGAGAGGAGTTGTGGTATTGTATGAGGAAGTCGGGAGTGGCAGAGAAGTATGTAAGAGTGGTACAGGATATGTACAAGGGTAGTGTGACATTGGTGAGGACTGCGGTGGGAGTGACAGATACATTTAAGGTGGAGGTGGGATTACATCAAGGATCAGCTCTGAGCCCTTTCTTATTTGCAGTGGTGATGGACAGGTTGACAGATGAGATTAGACAGGAGGCCCCGTGGACTATGACATTTGCAGATGACATTGTGATATGTAGTGAGAGTAGGGACCAGGTTGAGGAGACCCTGGAGAGGTGGAGATATGCTTTAGAGAGGAGAGGAATGAAGGTCAGCAGGGCTAAAACAGAATATATGTGTGTAAATGAGAGGGAGGGTAGAGGAATGGTGAGAATGCAGGGAGTAGAGTTGGTAAAGGTGGATGAGTTTAAGTACTTGGGATCAACAGTTCAGAGTAATGGTGAGTGTGGAAGAGAGGTGAAGAAGAGAGTACAGGCAGGGTGAAATGGGTGGAGAAGAGTGTCAGGAGTGATTTGTGACAGACGGGCACCAATAAGAGTGAAAGGGAAGGTCTACAAGCGGGTAGTAAGACCAGCTATGTTATATGGTTTGGAGACAGTAGCATTGTCGAAAAGGCAGGAGTCAGAGCTGGATGTGGCAGAGTTAAAGATGTTAAGATTTGCACTGGGTGTGACTAGGATGGACAGGATTAGGAATCAGTATATTAGAGGGTCATCTCAGGTTGGACAGTTTGGAGACAAAGCAAGAGAGGCGAGATTGTGTTGGTCTGGACATGTGCTGAGGAGGGATGCTGGGTATATTGGGAAAAGGATGCTAAGGATGGAGCTGCCAGTTAGGAGGAAAAGAGGAAGGCCTAAGGTGAGGTTTATGGATGTGGTGAGAGAGGACATGCAGGTGGTTGGCGTGAAAGAGCATGATGCAGAGGACAGGAAGAAATGGAAACAGGTGATCCGCTGTGGCGACCCCTAACGGGAACAGCCGAAAGAAGATGATGACTTGACAATCAGCAAACTATGGTGTTGCATATGTCATTGAATCAAAATTCCACTAGTCTAAGAGTAAATGTACCAATCATCCATTCAAGTACTTTATTTGTTCAAAAGTACTCCATCAGCTTCATTCCATGATATTTAACATTATTCTTCAAGGTTACATCCACATTACCCAACATTCCATCACTATAAACTAATATTACTAATACTTTGGATTCCTTCTAATTTATCTCCTACCTAAATTAAATTAACTGACAAAACTGGCTGTTTATGTATAACATCTTACAGACATTATTCTTCTCAACTCATTTCTGTTCTTCTCTGATTTCAGCAATACATTGACTCAAATGTGATATGATCATGCTATGTGCTTTATTTCTCAGCAATTTCTCAACTATACATGTTTTATTGTTATGTCTGTTGCCTTAAAGTCAGGATTTGACTGATGTCTCTGTTTGTGTGATTTCCTGCTTTGTCTACATGTGGAGATTTCTTCCCAAGCAGCCACTGAAATGGGGCCCCTGAACTGGCCCAATTAGCTTATCACAGTTGATAACAAACATTATTACTATTCCAGTCTATCACCACACTAACACTAAACTTTAGGTGATACTAGTAATATGAAAACTCCTATGCTACCAGAACTATTCTTATTTGCTTATTTCTTCATACTGTTATATGTATTTATTTCTGTCTATTGGAGCTAAAAGTGTGTGTTTTTTTTGGGGGGGGGGAGTGGGGAAGGACAAATATACTGCATCTCACTAATACCTTCTCCATCTGTGTTAAGATTTTTTTTGTAAATATAGAACTATTCTTGCTGCAGTACAGCAACACTACAAAGCTGTATTCTTGTAATGGCTCTCCGCCTGTCTGTAAGAGAGATTATTCCCCCAAGTGCACACTAGGTGAAGCCTACCACCATGGCCAGATCATGGTCAAATGGGAACCTAGGTAGGAAAATGGTCCAGTTTCCTCCCCCACAGCCATTCTGGTGTCTTATTATTAACCCCCCCCAGTATGCATACTATTTTCGCCTTTACTTCTAAAATGAAGACAGAGATGTGGATTTAATTTAAAACATTTAATTTATTTTTCATTTGACCAGGTTAGATCCATTACAATAGTAGCTTCCTTTCACTGGAGACCTTTGTTGGTATTTATACTACCAGGAGAGATTTGGACAGGGCATCAGGGAACTTCCCCGTACATTTTTCAATAGCTCAGGTGGATGTAAAAGATCACACAGCACTTATCATAAACACAGACAAATGGAGCCTTGGTTGAGCATCTCATCAAAAGAGATGGCACACTCAGGAGTGTGCAGCAACCCCCTTATACTGCACTGCAGTGTCAGCAATCAGTGTACATGGTGTCTGAGTAAAACCCACAGCCTTTTTATAGCACAAGCACTGATGACCGTTGACTAAACAAAACAGACTCGGCATGAGTAACAGTTAACTTCTCTTGCATTGAAATTCACATTAATTGAAAATGCGTTGAAGCTCACATTCATTAAAAATGCATCTGGCCAGTGGCAGATTAACTGTACCTTAGTCCCTGGGCTGCCTCCGTATAGTTTTACCACCATGTGTTTTTTTACTCACTTTCCACATTTAATGTATTTCTTGTTAAATACAGCAACACTTATTAGACTGCATTTTAAATTTGTAGTTTTGAAGCTGTGTTTTCCATTACACAGTGAAACAAAATGAATGAACTAATAAATGACAAAAGTTCCCATTTCGGAACATTTCAACCAAATCTAATGATTAACTGTAAGGGTCTGGTAGTTACTATAGAGGATTAAGGCTCTTGTCTTCTGTAGTCAAGGTGTGAACCTTCGCAAGTTAATTAACTAATCTGCCATCTCTAACTAGGGCATTACATGCACACAAACACAGACACACAAACACGCGCGCAAGCTCGCAGACCACCGTGTACCTGTACATTCCCCAGCTGGCATTCAAATCCGAGCTCATGGTGCAACAAGTTAAAAATCCATCCAGTTCCACAGCCGGTTTGCAGTGATGCAACAAGTTGCAAATAAGGTTCCATCCAGGTTGTATAAAACTCACACCCATCTGGTGTTCCAGTATTGTAATTCTCATGTGTTGCTCTACTTGTTTCCTTATTGGGTAGAAACAGACACAATAGATAAGGTAAAATAAAGCAGGAAAAATGAAAACATTTCCCTTCTTCTTCTTCTTCTTCTTCTTCTGTATTTTTTTAGTATTTTTTTTTTTGGCTGCCACTCCCCCCTCCCCCAGTGGGCACTAGGCAGTTGCTGAAGTTGCCTAGCGCTGGATCCCGTTTTACCTACCACCACAACCAATTAACTACACATTATCTAGGTCATTCAGTACAGATTTTGCAGCCTTACAATCCCAACAATATAGCTGCATAATTCTCAGTCTTCTTTAAATACCAAATATCAATTACTGACCATCTCCATTTTATGCACATACAATTCACAGTTCCTTCCAACTAAAATTCCAGCAACCAGGTTTTGCTTATTTCTGCTCAGCCTGGATAAATGCCTTTTCCTTATAAGTCATTCTTTCATTTAGTAATGAGGGAAGTGTTTAAATCTCACCATTGAAGAATGCCCAGTTCATTTTGTCTGTGCTTTATCTCCAGTTATATTCCCTCTGGAGCTGGCTAACTTGATTTTTTTTTCAGATTCCTTTCTCTTTGATGGTCACCCTACACTTCCTTGCCACGATTACCTAGGCCGATTTATTTTGCTTCATGTAACAGTCTCTTACATAATTGGAGGTGGGGTTGGAGCAAAAAGAATGTAGCTCATTCACAAACACTCTTGGCTCTTAGTATGGTTGTTCTTTTACTTGACAATATCAGTCCAATGTCTGTCACTGCTGCTGAGGAGAGCATTCTTCAGTCTTCCACCAGTGACAGTTACAAAAAAAAGGCAGTACTGCTGAATGTGTGGCCTAAAAACAAAATGGAAATGAATTATGAATATATATACTATAAATGGAAAATAAAGTTAAAATTAATATCTTCTTTGGAGTAAACTGAAAGGCAAAAAAATAGTTAATATACTGTAGCTACTCTAGGTCCTGTTCTACTCTGCTGTTGACATGTTCTTCTTCATTTATGAATAAGCACCACCACTGTGCCTGCTGATAGACTTATTTTGTGTCACTATCGATACATTTTAGGCAAGTCAATTCCTGAATGTCAGTATCAAAACTTACCAAGACTGAATCTTCAGCTTGGTATGTTAGCTGATATACCCTTTGAGCATTCAAACTGTAGATTCTAAGATATACTTATTGCTAGGGGTCATCATTGCCAGTAACAGCAATTCTAGCAGTCTTGATACACATCTGATAACTCCAATAAATTATGTGAACTTGGAAATGGCATTCTGTATGGCATACACGAATCTTCCATCTGTTTGCATAGTTGTTCTGTATAGTCCTCCAGGAAACAACATACCAATATTCGAAAACATACTTCGCTGGATTTCACAAAACATAGATAATAAAACCACAATCTTAGGTGATGTAAACATTGATTGGCTAGACATTGCCCACAACAATCCCTCAAAAAAATAAACCTTTACAACTTCTCCCAACAAATTGAATACATAACCAGACCCCACAAAAATAACATTTGAGGCTCCACAATAGACTGGATATTAGTGTCCCACCCTAACAGTATCATTACTGCAGGCATACTACCTAATAGCATTAGCAACCACCACCCAAAATTTATCCTATGCAAAACCACCCCAACCCCAGGGCAACACCAATACAAATCAACTAGACATTTTACTAAGTTCCAACCATCCATATTTAATGAAACCTTAGCTACAGTAAATTGGGAACCCCTCAAATCCTTACCACTTAACGAGGCTGTTGAGTTCTTTAACTCAACATTCCTAGACATCCAAAATAGGCAAGTACCTACCCGACAAAAGTGAATAAAACGTAATCATTCAAGCTGGTTCTCAAAATCTACCAAAAAAGTCATGTCCACAAGGGATAAAATCTGGAAATCATGGTTGAAAAACAAAGACTCTACAACTTTAATACAATACAAACAACTCCTTAACCAGGCAAAATGTGTAATAACCAGTGATAAAAAGCCAACTGCCTCCACCTACAATGCCAGCATAAAAATAATACCAAGCAATTCTGGTCCTCCATCAACCATCTATTACATCATCAAGGTTCTCAACGCAACCCATCCCCTGACCCATACAAAACCTCTACCAAACTTGCCACCCTTTTCAATTCCTACTTCATTGACACCATAGCTAACCTAACCACCACCTTTCCTATGGTTAACACCACCACCACCAAGACAACTAATGACCAAACCATCCCAGAAAATACTCCTACACACAACTCTAACCTAAAATTCTCCCCCATACCCATTGCCACAATAAACAAACTTTTACTTAACCTTAAACCCAGTACTCTAGCCCCTGAAATCTACCCCCACACTTCCTGCAACTAGCTTCAAACTCTATAGCTTATCCCATCAGCGTACTCATTAACAGATCAATTAAAGAGTTCCTTGTCCCAGACATCTGGAAAAAAGCATTAATTCTCACCTTACATAAAGGTGGCACCAACACAGACACCACAAACCTTCGACCCATAGCTATTCTTTCACCCCTCTCTAAAATACTGGAAAAATGCATCCATGCCCAACTCCTCAACCACCTGCTTGAAAATCAAATTCTGTCACCCTCAGCATAGTTTCAGACCAGGGGACAGCACGACTACAGCCCTCCTCTCCTTCCTTGAAACAGTTAAACGGGCATGGGATTCTGGTAAAATAATTGCTTCTCTTTTCCTTGAACTCTCCAAAGCTTTCGATACCATTTCCCACATTATCCTCCTCTCTAAACTATCTACCCTCCACATTTCCCCACCTACCTTACAATGGTTCAATAGCTATCTCTCCAATAAGCAGCAATCCACCAAATGGCAACAGTCTTACTCTCCCTTCCTCAGTATGTCCACAGGGGTACCCCAAGGCTCCATACCTGGTCCTGCCTTATTTAGCATCTTTATTAACAACTTTCACACCACTCTCCCACAATGCTCAGTAATCCAGTATGCTAATGACTCTACAATAATATGCATTGCAAATTCCAGCTCTGAACTCTAGCAGATCATCCAGAATTCTCTCACCTCTACTGAATCTTGGATGCTTAACAATCATCTTGTCCTAAATCAAAAAAAAAAAAAAACTAAACTAGTCATTTTTACCCCTAAGGAAACCACTCCCCTAGATAAAAAACTTTTCAGTATACAAGCCCAAGACAATACCATTATAGAAGCTATCTCACACACTAAATTACTAGGCATTATTATAGATTAAAACCTAAACTTTGACCTACACATAAACAGTAACATAAAAAAAAACACACCAAAAGCTTGGTCTGCTGTACAGGCACCAACACCTGCAACTACATTTTAATTATCTTTCCTCCTTTATGGTGCCCCTGTCCTCACTAATATCCAAAGTTCTACAAAATCCAAACTTGATATGTGTTACAACAGAATAGCCAAATTTGCCACCAAGGCCAAATTCTCATCCCACCATTGTAACTCACTGAAACAATTAGGCTGGATGGAACTCCCCCACCATCTCTCATTCACCCAGCTAACTACAGCACACAAAATAATATAAAGACCCACAGACTGTCCCTATCTCTCAACTCTACTTGCCAAATACCAACCCAGCAGGCAACTAAGATCTGAAAATCATCTACTTCTAAAAGTAGGAAAAAAAGCCCACCTTACTAGTTGGTCAACTGCTCTACTCCTTCACCGTCGCCAAACTATGGAACTTGCTTCCTCCTTCTACAAGAAACATGGGCAGCACCACCACCTTCAAATAAACACTGAAAAATCATCTGAACTCTTCCTGGATATGTACCTGCTCTATAACCTAACCTCTTCCCTCTCCTTATATTATAACCAAATTCCTACGCTTTTTACTACTACTGACTGATGATACTTTCTCCATATTTATAATTTTATTTCTTTCATCACCTGTTGATACAGGTGCAATAATGCTGATTGATTTATTTCTGTTTTTACCACTCTGAATTCATATGCAACCAACTAAATTCCTGCTTTTATGTATATATTCTGTAGATGTTACTGTAATCAGACCAACTAAATTCCTGACTTATGTATATATTCTGTATATATTACTGTAACCACAATGTGTAACACTGCTTCTACTTCTGTACCAATTAATGTTTAATTTTTTTTTTCTGCATCTATGTTCTTGTCAAAGCTTTTCTCCCTGGGTCTCCACTGAAAATGGGGTCTTTTAGGCCCAGTGGACATTCCCGGTAAACAAATGGAGTAAATAAATAAATTTCTGTATGGATATATCATAGGATCATAGGATCATAGGAAATTCCTAGGCTAATGGCCTTAGGGCCCTTACAAGCCCTTACAAGCCTAGCCAGGTTCTACCCTTATTTCCAAAATCAGAACCTATTGCCCCTCTTCCAAGGTGGAACCCCCCCAGGGTGAATTTACAGTTACCCATCCAATCATCCAGATTGCATTTGAAGAAGGCCAGTGATGTGCTCTGTTTGACATGAAGTGGGAGTCTGTCCCAAAGGTGTGGTAACCTCTGGGAGACAAATTTCACATACCAGGTTAAGGTCTTTAGAGTGAGTAACCCATGTACCATTTGACTTATGGAAATGCAGCATTTCCAATAAAGCAAGATCAGAGATTGCCTTGTATGCAATGTCTGAGTAGTCTGTATGAAACAGAATAAAGTGAAGAGTGATTTCAGGTGATTGACATAGGACAAATGCTGAAGACCTAGAATTTTCCTTGTGAGGAACCTCTGTGGTCTCTAAAATTGCTGCAGGTGCTTGGAAAGGTACATACTAAAAGGGGCCTTGTACTCAATTATTGGCCTGATGAGGAAAGAGTACAGAGAGCTTATAACTTCTTTTTCTGGAGGCAATGCCCTTACTTATGAGATGAGCAATACACTTTTTCACACTTCAGGCACCTTAACTGCAGAGACAGAAACACACAATATTTACTGTATCAAAGACACATAATATTTACAGACTCAAATCTTGAATAAGTGCAGAAAAAAGTATACTTAAATCAGCTTGTGTCCAGTTGATATATGCAGACAAGACTCTGTAGCCAGCAACTCCGATTAAAATGATTACTAGAAATGTAACTAACACAGATTTTAATGCTAGCAGAAACCCACAGCATCCATGGGACCTGACAATATCCCAGGCTGCGTTCTACATGAACTACAGAATGAACTGGCACCCTACCTAAGTACCATGTTCAATCATAGCCTCACCTCAGGCTTTGTACCCACTGAATGGTGCACCATGTCAGTTATCCCACTCCACAAAGGGGGAGCCATGATGGACCCCAGGAACTACTGCCCCATTAGCCTGATGACCCTGGTGTGCAAGGCCATGGAACGTATCATCATGGAACTCATAAACAAATACATTGGTAATCTCCAAACTCTGGACCCTACTCAGTTTGGATTTGTAAAAGGCAGATCATGTCTCCTAAACCTGATTGACTTCTTTGAAGCAGTCACCAAAGCCATAGATGAAGGTAAAATGGTTCACACAGCTTATCTAGATCTCACCAAGGCGTTTGACACCAGCCCCCACTCTGGAATTATAAATAAGCTCACTAAACTAGGTATAAATCCCTATGTCACAAGATGGGTTGCCAACTGGCTCACGGACAGAACCCACACTATGAAAGTAGCAGATTCCAAATCCGACATCAGACCAGTGACAAGTGGAGTACCACAGGGTTCAGTCCTGGGTCCTCTCCTCTTTGGTATCTAATTCTCTGAAGTGCAGGCCAACACAGGAGGTCTTTGGCTAACAAAGTTTTCAGATGACTGCAAACTAGGAGCCATAATCAAAACTCCTAACGATGTGGACAAACTACAAAAGGGTCTCACTGAGACAGATACCTGGTGTCAAAGCCATGGCCTGAAGCTCAATGCCAAAAAGTGTATTGTCATCCCCTTTGGTAAGAACTCTGTACCCATGAACTACCACATAGCTTGTAGTCTACTTAATGCCGAAAATGTGATAAGAGACCTTGGGACACAGGTGGACAGTAGTCTCTCCTTTGATAATTACATTGCCACAGTGGTCAGGAAATCCTTCTACATGGCTCATCTCATCAAAAAAGGATTCTCATCCAGAAAAAAAAGAGGTCATTGTTCCCCTCTACTCATCACTCATTAGACCCATTATAGAGTACAACGCCCCTTTTGGTATGTACCTGACAAGACATCTACAACAACTGGAAAGACCACAGAAATACCTCACAAAGAGGATTACTGGCCTCAAACAGATGCCCTATGCAGACCATCTCAAAAAAGTACAGCTTTACTCCATCACATATCGCCTACTCAGGGGCGATCTCTGCCTAACATACAAAGCTATGTCAAACCCAGAGCTGTTGGACATGCCCCACTTAAAGAAATCCCTATCCCTCCGAACTACATGCTCTAGGGATCTTAACCTTGTCACTACAATAAACAGAACATACTGGAGGGATAGATTCCTGTCCCAGAGACTTCAAATACTCTGGAACAGACTACCTATCTATGTCAAACAGAACTCCTCATTAGCACTCTTCAAGAAAAATCTTGATGATTGGATGGGAAATGGGAAATTCACCCCGGGGATCACTTCTGCGGCTCTGCTCGACAGGGGCTCAGGAAAATAACTTTCTTGGGAGACGAAAGCTAGCGTACATTTTTAGGCTAGGCTTGTATGGGCCCTAGCACCGATAGCCTAGTACCTACCTATGAACCTATGAACCCAGGCTAACTAACATTAACACATGAATTTCAAAGCAGTCTAACAACTTTCAATTAGCACAGATGGCTACACATTTTTACACGTTAGGCAACTTAACTGCAGAGAGACAGAGACACACAATATTTACTGAATCAAAGACACACAATATTTACTGACTCAAATCTTAAATAAGTGCAAAGAAAAGTATACTTAAATCAGCTTGTCTCCAGTTGATATATGCAGACAAGTCTTAGTAGCCAGCAACTTCGATTAAAATGATTACTAGAAATGTAACCAACATAGATTTTAATGCTAGCAGAACCCCAAGGCTAACTAACACAGGAATTTCAAAGCAGTCTAACAACTTTCAATGAGCCCAGACGGCTACACTTTTTCACACTTCAGGCAACTTAACTGCAGAGATACAGAGACATACAATGTTTACTGAAACACAGGCACACAATATTTACTGACTCAACTATTAAATAAGTGCAGAGAAAAGTATACTTAAATCATCTTGTGTCCAGTTGATATATGCAGACAAGTCTCAGTAGCTAGCAACTCCTATTAAAATCATTACTAGAAATGTAAGCAACACAGGTTTTAATGCTAGCAGAAACCCCCAGGCTAACTAACACTAACACAGGAATTTCAAAGCAGTCTAACAACTTTCAATGAGCCCAGATGGCGACACATTTTCACACTTCAGGCAACTTAACTACAGAGAGACAGAGACACACAATATTTACTGAATCAAAGACATACAACGTTTACTGACTCAAATCTTAAATAAGTGCATAGAAAAGTATACTTAAATTAGCTTGTGTCCAATTGATATATGCAGACAAGTGTCAGTAGCCAGCAACTCCGATTAAAATGATTACTAGAAATGTAACCAACACATATTTTAATGCTGGCAGAACCTCCCAGGCTAACTAACACAAACACAGGAATTTCAAAGCAGTCTAACAACTTTCAATGAGCCCAGATGGCGAAACATTTTCACACTTCAGGCAACTTAACCACAGAGAGACAGAGACACACAATATTTACTGAATCAAAGACACACAACATTTACTGACTCAAATCTTAAATAAGTGCATAGAAAAGTATACTTAAATTAGTTTGTGTCCAGTTGATATATGCAGACAAGTGTCAGTAGCCAGCAACTCCGATTAAAATGATTACTAGAAATGTAACCAACACATATTTTAATGCTGGAAGAACCTCCCAGGCTAACTAACACTAACACAGGAATTTCAAAGCAGTCTAACAACTTTCAATGAGCCCAGATGGTGACACATTTTCACACTTCAGGCAACTTAACCACAGAGAGACAGAGACACATAATATTTACTGAATCAAAGACACACAACATTTACTGACTCAAATCTTAAATAAGTGCATAGAAAGTATACTTAAATTAGCTTGGGTCCAGTTGATATATGCAGACAAGTCACAATAGCCAGCAACTCCTATTAAAATGATTACTAGAAATGTAACCAAGACAGATTTTAATGCTAGCAGAACCCCCCAGGCTAACTAACTCTAACACAGGAATTTCAAAGCAGTCTAACAACTTTGAATGAGCCCAGATGGCTTCACTTTTTCACACTTCAGGCAACGTAACTGCAGAGACAGAGACACACAATATTTACTGTATCAAAGACACACAATATTTACAGACTCAAATCTTGAATAAGTGCAGAGAAAAGTATACTTAAATCAGCTTGTGCCCAGTTGATATATGCAGACAAGTCTCTGTAGCCAGCAACTCTGATTAAAATGATTACTAGAAATGTAACCAACACAGATTTTAATGCTAGCAGAAACTCACAGCATCCATGGGACCTGACAATATCCCAGTCTGCGTTCTACATGAACTACAGAATGAACTGGCACCCTACCTAAGTACCATGTTCAATCATAGCCTCACCTCAGGCTTTGTACCCACTGAATGGCGCACTGCATCAGTTATCCAACTCCACAAAGGGGGAGCCAAGATGGACCCCAGGAACTACTGCCCCATTAGCATGATGAGCCTGGTCTGCAAGGCCATGGAACTTATCATCATGGAACTCATAAACAAAGACATTGGTAATCTCCAAACTCTGGACCCTACTCAGTTTGGATTTGTAAAAGGCATATCATGTCTCCTAAACCTGATTGACTTCTTTGAAGAAGTCACCAAAGCCATAGATGAAGGTACAATTGTCCACACAGCTTATCTAGATCTCACCAAGGCTTTCGACACCATCCCCCACTCTGGAATTATAGATAAGCTCACTAAACTAGGTATAAATCCCTATGTCATAAGATGGGTTGCCAACTGGCTCATGGACCGAACCCACACTGTGAAAGTAGCGGATTCCAAATCTGACATCAGACCAGTGACAAGTGGAGTACCACAGGCTTCAGTCCTGGGTCTTCTCCTGTTTGGTATCTACTTCTCTGAAGTGCAGGCCAACACAGGAGGTCTTTGGCTAACAAAGTTTACAGATGACTGCAAACTAGGAGCCATAATCGAAACTCCTAATGATGTGGACAAACTACAAAAGGGCCACACTGAGACAGATACCTGGTGTCAAAGCCATGGCCTGAAGCTCAATGCCAAAAAGTGTATTGTCATCCCCTTTGGAAAAAACTCTGTACCCATGAACTACCACATAGCTGGTAGTCTACTTAATGCTGAAAATGTGATAAGAGACCTTGGGACAAAGGAGGACAGTAGTCTCTCCTTTGATAATCACATTGCCACAGTGGTCAGGAAATCCTTCTACATGGCTCATCTCATCAAAAAAGGATTCTCATCCAGGAAAAAAGTGGTCATTGTTCCCCTCTACTCATCACTCATTAGACCCATTATAGAGTACAACGCCTCTTTTGGTATGTACCTCACAAGGCATTTACAACAACTGGAAAGACCACAGAAATACCTCACAAAGAGGATTACTGGCCTCAAACAGATGCCCTATGCAGACCGTCCCAAAAAACAACAGCTTTACTCCATCACATATCACCTACTCAGGGGCGATCTCTGCCTAGCATACAAAGCTATGTCAAACCCAGAGCTGTTGGACATGCTCCACTTAAAGAAATCCCAATCCCTCCGAGCTACACGATCTAGGGATCTTAACCTTGTCACTGCAATAAACAGAACATGCTGGAGGGATAGATTCCTGCCCCAGAGACTTCCCATACTCTGGAACAGACTACCTATCTATGTCAAACAGAGCTCCTCATTAGCACTCTTCAAGAAAAATTTTGATGATTGGATGGGAAATGGGAAATTCACCCCAGGGATCACTTCAGTGGCTCTGCTCGACAGAGGCTCAGGAAAATAATTTTCTTGGGTGGCGAAAGCCAGCGTACATTTTTTGGCTAGGCTTGTATGGGCTCTAGGGCCGATAGCCTAGTACCTACCTATGAACCTATGAACCTATGAACCCAGGCTAACTAACATTAACACAAGAATTTCAAAGCAGTCTAACAACTTTCAATTAGCGCAGATGGCTACACATTTTCACACGTTAGGCAACTTAACTGCAGAGAGACAGAGACACACAATATTTACTGACTCAAATCTTAAATAAGTGCAGAGAAAAGTATACTTAAATCAGCTTGTCTCCAGTTGGTATATGCAGACAAGTCTTAGTAGCCAGCAACTCCGATTAAAATGATTACTAGAAATGTAACCAACATAGATTTTAATGCTAGCAGAACCCCCAGACTAACTAACACAGGAATTTCAAAGCAGTCTAAAAACTTTCAATGAGCCCAGATGGCTACACTTTTTCACACTTCAGGCAACTTAACTGCAGAGAGACAGAGACATACAATGTTTACTGAATCACAGACACACAATATTTACTGATTCAAATCTTAAATAAGTGCACAGAAAAGTATACTTAAATCAGCTTGTGTCCAGTTGATATATGCGACAAGTCTCAGTAGCTAGCAACTCCGATTAAAATGATTACTAGAAATGTAAGCAACACAGGTTTTAATGCTAGCAGAACCCCCCAGGCTAACTAACACTAACACAGGAATTTCAAAGGAGTCCAGCAATGTTCAATGAGTCCAGATGGCTACACTTTTCACACTTTCAGCAACTTAACTGCGGAGAGACAGAGACACACAATATTTATGGAATCAAAGACACACAACATTTACTGACTTAAATCTTAAATAAGTGCAGCGAAAAGTATACTTAAATCAGCTTGTGTCCAGTTGATATTTGCAGACAAGTCTCAGTAGCCAGCATCTCCAATTAAAATGATTATTAGAATTGTAACCAACGCAGATTTTAATACTAGCAGAAACCTCCAGGTGAACTAACACTAACACAGGAATTTAAAGCAGTCTAACAACTTTCAATGAGCCCAGATGGCTACACTTTTTCACACTTCAGGCAACTTTACTGCTGAGAGACAGAGACACACAATATTTACTGAATCAAAGACACACAATATTTACAGACACAAATCTTTAATAAGTGCAAAGAAAAGTATAATTAAATCTGCTAGTGTCCAGTTGATATATGCAGACAAATCTCAGTAGCCAGCAACTCTAATTAAAATGATTACTAGAAATGTAACTAACACAGATTATAATGCTAGCAGAAACCCCCAGACTAACTAATACTAACACAGGTATTTCAAAGCAGTCTAACAACTTTCAATGAGCCCAGATGGCTACACTTTTTCACACTTCAGGTAACTTAACTGCAGAGAGACAGAGACACACAATATTTACTGTATCAAAGACACATACTATTTACAGACTCAAATCTTGAATAAGTGCAGAGAAAAGTATACTTAAATCAGCTTGTGTCCAGTTGATATATGCAGACAAGTCTCTGTAGCCAGCAACTCCGATTAAAATGATTACTAGAAATGTAACCAACACAGATTTTAATGCTAGCAGAAACTCACAGCATCCATGGGACCTGACAATATCCCAGGCTGCGTTCTACATGAACTACAGAATGAACTGGCACCCTACCTAAGTACCATGTTCAATCATAGCCTCACCTCAGGCTTTGTACCCACTGAATGGCGCACTGTGTCAGTTATCCCACTCCACAAAGGGGGAGCCATGATGGACCCCAGGAACTACTGCCCCATTAGCCTGATGACCCTGGTCTGCAAGGCCATGGAACGTATCATCATGGAACTCATAAACAAAGACATTGGTAATCTCCAAACTCTGGACCCTACTCAGTTTGGATTTGTAAAAGGCAGATCATGTCTCCTAAACCTGATTGACTTCTTTGAAGCAGTCACCAAAGCCATAGATGAAGGTAAAATGGTTCACACAGCTTATCTAGATCTCACCAAGGCTTTTGACACCAGCCCCACTCTGGAATTATAAATAAGCTCACTAAACTAGGTATAAATCCCTATGTCACAAGATGGGTTGCCAACTGGCTCACGGACAGAATCCACACAATGAAAGTAGCGGATTCCAAATCCGACATCAGACCAGTGACAAGTGGAGTACCACAGGGTTCAGTCCTGGGTCCTCTCCTCTTTGGTATCTAATTCTCTGAAGTGCAGGCCAACACAGGAGGTCTTTGGCTAACAAAGTTTTCAGATGACTGCAAACTAGGAGCCATAATCGAAACTCCTAACGATGTGGACAAACTACAAAAGGGTCTCACTGAGACAGATACCTGGTGTCAAAGCCATGGCCTGAAGCTCAATGCCAAAAAGTGTATTGTCATCCCCTTTGGTAAGAACTCTGTACCCATGAACTACCACATAGCTTGTAGTCTACTTAATGCTGAAAATGTGATAAGAGACCTTGGGACACAGGTGGACAGTAGTCTCTCCTTTGATAATCACATTGCCACAGTGGTCAGGAAATCCTTCTACATGGCTCATCTCATCAAAAAAGGATTCTCATCCAGAAAAAAAGAGGTCATTGTTCCCCTCTACTCATCACTCATTAGACCCATTATAGAGTACAACACCCCTTTTGGTATGTACCTGACAAGACATCTACAACAACTGGAAAGACCACAGAAATACCTCACAAAGAGGATTACTGGCCTCAAACAGATGCCCTATGCAGACCGTCTCAAAAAACTACAGCTTTACTCCATCACATATCACCTACTCAGGGGTGATATCTGCCTAACATACAAAGCTATGTCAAACCCAGAGCTGTTGGACATGCTCCACTTAAAGAAATCCCAATCCCTCCGAACTACACGCTCTAGGGATCTTAACCTTGTCACTACAATAAACAGAACATACTGGAGGGATAGATTCCTGTCCCAGAGACTTCAAATACTCTGGAACAGACTACCTATCTATGTCAAACAGAACTCCTCATTAGCACTCTTCAAGAAAAATCTTGATGATTGGATGGGAAATGGGAATTCACCCCGGGGATCACTTCTGCGGCTCTGCTCGACAGGGGCTCAGGAAAATAATTTTCTTGGGTGACGAAAGCTACCGTACATTTTTTGCCTAGGCTTGTATGGGTCCTAGCACCGATAGCCTAGTACCTACCTATGAACCTATGACACCCAGGCTAACTAACATTAACACATGAATTTCAAAGCAGTCTAACAACTTTCAATTAGCGCAGATGGCTACACATTTTCACACGTTAGGCAACTTAACTGCAGAGAGACAGAGACACACAATATTTACTGAATCAAAGACACACAATATTTACTGACTCAAATCTTAAATAAGTGCAGAGAAAAGTATACTTAAATCAGCTTGTCTCCAGTTGATATATGCAGACAAGTCTTAGTAGCCAGCAACTCCGATTAAAATGATTACTAGAAATGTAACCAACATAGATTTTAATGCTAGCAGAACCCCAAGGCTAACTAACACAGGAATTTCAAAGCAGTCTAACAACTTTCAGTGAGCCCAGATGACTACACTTTTTCACACTTCAGGCAACTTAACTGCAGAGATACAGAGACATGCAATGTTTACTGAAACACAGACACACAATATTTACTGACTCAAATCTTAAATAAGTGCAGAGAAAAGTATACTTAAATCAGCTTGTGTCCAGTTGATATATGCAGACAAGTCTCAGTAGCTAGCAACTCCGATTAAAATGATTACTAGAAATGTAACCAACACAGGTTTTAATGCTAGCAGAAACCCCCAGGCTAACTAACACTAACCCAGGAATTTCAAAGCAGTCTAACAACTTTCAATGAGCCCAGATGGCGACACATTTTCACACTTCAGGTAACTTAACTACAGAGAGACAGAGACACACAATATTTACTGAATCAAAGACACACAACGTTTACTGACTCAAATCTTAAAAAAGTGCAGAGAAAAGTATACTTAAATTAGCTTGTGTCCAGTTGATATATGCAGACAAGTGTCAGTAGCCAGCAACTCCGATTAAAATGATTACTAGAAATGAAACCAACGCATATTTTCATGCTGGCAGAACCTCCCAGGCTAACTAACACTAATACAGGAATTTCAAAGCAGTCTAACGACTTTCAATGAGCCCAGATGGTGACACATTTTCACACTTCAGGCAACTTAACCACAGAGAGACAGAGACACACAATATTTACTGAATCAAAGACACACAACATTTACTGACTCAAATCTTAAATAAGTGCATAGAAAAGTATACTTAAATTAGTTTGTGTCCAGTTGATATATGCAGACAAGTGTCAGTAGCCAGCAACTCCGATTAAAATGATTACTAGAAATGTAACCAACACATATTTTAATGCTGGCAGAACCTCCCAGGCTAACTAACACTAACACAGGAATTTCAAAGCAGTCTAACAACTTTCAATGAGCCCAGATGGCGACACATTTTCACACTTCAGGCAACTTAACCACAGAGAGACAGAGGCACACAATATTTACTGAATCAAAGACACACAACATTTACTGACTCAAATCTTAAATAAGTGCATAGAAAAGTATACTTAAATTAGCTTGGGTCCAGTTGATATATGCAGACAAGTCTCAATATCCAGCAACTCCTATTAAAATGATTACTAGAAATGTAACCAACACAGCTTTTAATGCTATCAGAAACCCCCAGGCTAACTAACTCTAACACAGGAATTTCAAAGCAGTCTAACAATTTTCAATCAGCCCAGATGGCTACACTTTTTTACACTTCAGGCAACTTAAATGCAGAGACAGAGACACACAATATTTACTGTATCAAAGACACACAATATTTACAGACTCAAATCTTGAATAAGTGCAGAGAAACCTATACTTAAATCAGCTTGTGTCCAGTTGATATATGCAGACAAGTCTCAGTAGCCAGCCACTCTGATTAAAATGATTACTTGAAATGTAACCAACACAGATTTTAATGCAAGCAGAAACTCACAGCATCCATGGGACCTGACAATATCCCAGGCTTCGTTCTACATGAACTACAGAATGAACTGGCACCCTACCTAAGTACCATGTTCAATCATAGCCTCACCTCAGGCTTTGTACCCACTGAATGGTGCACCACATCAGTTATCCAACTCCACAAAGGGGGAGCCAAGACGGACCCCAGGAACTACTGCCCCATTAGCATAACGAGCCTGGTCTGCAAGGCCATGGAACGTCTCATCATGGAACTCATAAACAAAGACATTGGTAATCTCCAAACTCTGGACCCTACTCAGTTTGGATTTGTAAAAGGCAGATCATGTCTCCTAAACCTGATTGACTTCTTTGAAGCAGTCACCAAAGCCATAGATGAAGGTACAATTGTCCACACAGCTTATCTAGATCTCACCAAGGCTTTCGACACCATCCCCCACTCTGGAATTATAGATAAGCTCACTAAACTAGGTATAAATCCCTATGTCATAAGATGGGTTGCCAACTGGCTCATGGACAGAACCCACACTGTGAAAGTAGCGGATTCCAAATCCAACATCAGACCAGTGACAAGTGGAGTACCACAGTGTTCAGTCCTGGGTCTTCTCCTGCTTGGTATCTACTTCTCTGAAGTGCAGGCCAACACAGGAGGTCTTTGGCTAACAAAGTTTACAGATGACTGCAAACTAGGAGCCATAATCGAAACTCCTAACGATGTGGACAAACTACAAAAGGGCCTCACTGAGACAGATACCTGGTGTCAAAGCCATGGCCTGAAGCTCAATGCCAAAAAGTGTATTGTCATCCCTTTGGAAAAACTCTGTACCCATGAACTACCACATAGCTGGTAGTCTACTTAATGCCGAAAATGTGATAAGAGACCTTGGGACACAGGTGGACAGTAGTCTCTCCTTTGATAATCACATTGCCACAGTGGTCAGGAAATCCTTCTACATGGCTCATCTCATCAAAAAAGGATTCTCATCCAGGAAAAAAGTGGTCATTGTTCCCCTCTACTCATCACTCATTAGACCCATTATAGAGTACAACGCCCCTTTTGGTATGTACCTCACAAGACATTTACAACAACTGGAAAGACCACAGAAATACCTCACAAAGAGGATTACTGGCCTCAAACACATGCCCTATGCAGACCGTCCCAAAAAACTACAGCTTTACTCCATCACATATCGCCTACTCAGGGGCGATCTCTGCCTAACATACAAAGCTATGTCAAACCCAGAGCTGTTGGACATGCTCCACTTAAAGAAATCCCAATCCCTCCGAGCTACACGCTCTATGGATCTTAACCTTGTCACTGCAATAAACAGAACATGCTGGAGGGATAGATTCCTGTCCCAGAGACTTCCCATACTCTGGAACAGACTACCTATCTATGTCAAACAGAGCTCCTCATTAGCACTCTTCAAGAAAAATCTTGATGATTGGATGGGAAATGGGAAATTCACCCCAGGGATCACTTCTGCGGCTCTGCTCGACAGAGGCTCACGAAAATAATTTTCTTGGGTGGCGAAAGCCAGCGTACATTTTTTGGCTAGGCTTGTATGGGCCCTAGGGCCGATAGCCTAGTACCTACCTATGAACCTATGAACCCAGGCTAACTAACATTAACACAAGAATTTCAAAGCAGTCTAACAACTTTCAATTAGCGCAGATGGCGACACATTTTCACACGTTAGGCAACTTAACTGCAGAGAGACAGAGACACACAATATTTACTGAATCAAAGACACACAATATTTACTGACTCAAATCTTAAATAAGTGCAGAGAAAAGTATACTTAAATCAGCTTGTCTCCAGTTGGTATATGCAGACAAGTGTTAGTAGCCAGCAACTCCGATTAAAATGATTACTAGAAATGTAACCAACATAGATTTTAATGCTAGCAGAACCCCCAGGCTGACTAACACAGGAATTTCAAAGCAGTCTAACAACTTTCAATGAGCCCAGATGGCTACACTTTTTCACACTTCAGGCAACTTAACTGCAGAGAGACAGAGACACACACTATTTACTGAAACAAAGACACACAATATTTACTGACTCAAATCTTAAACAAGTGCAGAGAAAAGTATACTTAAATCAGCTTGTGTCCAGTTGATATATGCAGACAAGTCTCAGTAGCCAGCAACTCCTATTAAAATGATTACTAGAAATGTAACCAACACAGGTTTTAATGCTAGCAGAAACCTCCAAGTGGACTAACACTAACACAGGAATTTCAAAGCAGTCTTACAATGTTCAATGAGCTCAGATGGCTACACTTTTTCACACTTCGGGCAACTTAACTGCAGAGACAGAGACACACAATATTTACTGAATCAAAGACACACAACATTTACTGACTCAAATCTTAAATAAGTGCAGAGAAAATTATACTTAAGTCAGCTTGTGTCCAGTTGATATATGCAGAGAAGTCTCCGTTGCCAGCAACTCCTATTAAAATGATTATTAGAAATGTAACCGACACAGATTTTAATGCTAGCAGAAACCCCTAGGCTAACTAACACTAACACAGGAATTTCAAAGCTGTCTAACAACTTTCAATGAGCCCAGATGGCTACACTTTTTCACACTTCAGGCAACTTAACTGCTGAGAGACAGAGACACACAATGTTTACTGAATCAAAGACACACAATATTTACAGACACAAATCTTAAATAAGTGCAGAGAAAAGTATAATTAAATCAGCTAGTGTCCAATTGATATATGCAGACAAGTCTCAGTAGTCAGCAACTCTGATTAAAATGATTACTAGAAATGTAACCAACACAGATTTTAATGCTAGCAGAAACCCGCAGGCTAACTAACACTAACACAGGAATTTCAAAGCAGTCTAAAAACTTTCAATGAGCCCAGATGGCTACACGTTTTCACACTTCAGGCAACTTAACTGCAGAGACAGAGACACACAATATTTACTGTATCAAAGACACACTATATTTACAGACTCAAATCTTGAATAAGTACAGAGAACAGTATACTTAAATCAGCTTGTGTCAAGTTGATATATGCAGATAAGTCTCTGTAGCCAGCAACTCTGATTAAAATGATTACTAGAAATGTAACCAACACAGATTTTAATGCAAGCAGAAACTCACAGCATCCATGGGACCTGACAATATCCCAGGCTGCGTTCTACATGAACTACAGAATGAACTGGCACCCTACCTAAGTACCATGTTCAATCATAGCCTCACCTCAGGCTTTGTACCCACTGAATGGTGCACCACATCAGTTATCCAACTCCACAAAGGGGGAGCCAAGACGGACCCCAGGAACTACTGCCCCATTAGCATAACGAGCCTGGTCTGCAAGGCCATGGAACGTCTCATCATGGAACTCATAAACAAAGACATTGGTAATCTCCAAACTCTGGACCCTACTCAGTTTGGATTTGTAAAAGGCAGATCATGTCTCCTAAACCTGATTGACTTCTTTGAAGCAGTCACCAAAGCCATAGATGAAGGTACAATTGTCCACACAGCTTATCTAGATCTCACCAAGGCTTTCGACACCATCCCCCACTCTGGAATTATAGATAAGCTCACTAAACTAGGTATAAATCCCTATGTCATAAGATGGGTTGCCAACTGGCTCATGGACAGAACCCACACTGTGAAAGTAGCGGATTCCAAATCCAACATCAGACCAGTGACAAGTGGAGTACCACAGTGTTCAGTCCTGGGTCTTCTCCTGCTTGGTATCTACTTCTCTGAAGTGCAGGCCAACACAGGAGGTCTTTGGCTAACAAAGTTTACAGATGACTGCAAACTAGGAGCCATAATCGAAACTCCTAACGATGTGGACAAACTACAAAAGGGCCTCACTGAGACAGATACCTGGTGTCAAAGCCATGGCCTGAAGCTCAATGCCAAAAAGTGTATTGTCATCCCCTTTGGAAAAAACTCTGTACCCATGAACTACCACATAGCTGGTAGTCTACTTAATGCCGAAAATGTGATAAGAGACCTTGGGACACAGGTGGACAGTAGTCTCTCCTTTGATAATCACATTGCCACAGTGGTCAGGAAATCCTTCTACATGGCTCATCTCATCAAAAAAGGATTCTCATCCAGGAAAAAAGTGGTCATTGTTCCCCTCTACTCATCACTCATTAGACCCATTATAGAGTACAACGCCCCTTTTGGTATGTACCTCACAAGACATTTACAACAACTGGAAAGACCACAGAAATACCTCACAAAGAGGATTACTGGCCTCAAACACATGCCCTATGCAGACCGTCCCAAAAAACTACAGCTTTACTCCATCACATATCGCCTACTCAGGGGCGATCTCTGCCTAACATACAAAGCTATGTCAAACCCAGAGCTGTTGGACATGCTCCACTTAAAGAAATCCCAATCCCTCCGAGCTACACGCTCTATGGATCTTAACCTTGTCACTGCAATAAACAGAACATGCTGGAGGGATAGATTCCTGTCCCAGAGACTTCCCATACTCTGGAACAGACTACCTATCTATGTCAAACAGAGCTCCTCATTAGCACTCTTCAAGAAAAATCTTGATGATTGGATGGGAAATGGGAAATTCACCCAGGATCACTTCTGCGGCTCTGCTCGACAGAGGCTCACGAAAATAATTTTCTTGGGTGGCGAAAGCCAGCGTACATTTTTTGGCTAGGCTTGTATGGGCCCTAGGGCCGATAGCCTAGTACCTACCTATGAACCTA
The DNA here is from genome assembly GCF_019279795.1 of Protopterus annectens. NCBI lineage: Eukaryota > Metazoa > Chordata > Ceratodontiformes > Protopteridae > Protopterus > Protopterus annectens. The sequence goes on along the minus strand of NC_056740.1, from coordinate 43,167,182 downwards.
TGAACCCAGGCTAACTAACATTAACACAAGAATTTCAAAGCAGTCTAACAACTTTCAATTAGCGCAGATGGCGACACATTTTCACACGTTAGGCAACTTAACTGCAGAGAGACAGAGACACACAATATTTACTGAATCAAAGACACACAATATTTACTGACTCAAATCTTAAATAAGTGCAGAGAAAAGTATACTTAAATCAGCTTGTCTCCAGTTGGTATATGCAGACAAGTGTTAGTAGCCAGCAACTCCGATTAAAATGATTACTAGAAATGTAACCAACATAGATTTTAATGCTAGCAGAACCCCCAGGCTGACTAACACAGGAATTTCAAAGCAGTCTAACAACTTTCAATGAGCCCAGATGGCTACACTTTTTCACACTTCAGGCAACTTAACTGCAGAGAGACAGAGACACACACTATTTACTGAAACAAAGACACACAATATTTACTGACTCAAATCTTAAACAAGTGCAGAGAAAAGTATACTTAAATCAGCTTGTGTCCAGTTGATATATGCAGACAAGTCTCAGTAGCCAGCAACTCCTATTAAAATGATTACTAGAAATGTAACCAACACAGGTTTTAATGCTAGCAGAAACCTCCAAGTGGACTAACACTAACACAGGAATTTCAAAGCAGTCTTACAATGTTCAATGAGCTCAGATGGCTACACTTTTTCACACTTCGGGCAACTTAACTGCAGAGAGACAGAGACACACAATATTTACTGAATCAAAGACACACAACATTTACTGACTCAAATCTTAAATAAGTGCAGAGAAAATTATACTTAAGTCAGCTTGTGTCCAGTTGATATATGCAGAGAAGTCTCCGTTGCCAGCAACTCCTATTAAAATGATTATTAGAAATGTAACCGACACAGATTTTAATGCTAGCAGAAACCCCTAGGCTAACTAACACTAACACAGGAATTTCAAAGCTGTCTAACAACTTTCAATGAGCCCAGATGGCTACACTTTTTCACACTTCAGGCAACTTAACTGCTGAGAGACAGAGACACACAATGTTTACTGAATCAAAGACACACAATATTTACAGACACAAATCTTAAATAAGTGCAGAGAAAAGTATAATTAAATCAGCTAGTGTCCAATTGATATATGCAGACAAGTCTCAGTAGTCAGCAACTCTGATTAAAATGATTACTAGAAATGTAACCAACACAGATTTTAATGCTAGCAGAAACCCGCAGGCTAACTAACACTAACACAGGAATTTCAAAGCAGTCTAACAACTTTCAATGAGCCCAGATGGCTACACGTTTTCACACTTCAGGCAACTTAACTGCAGAGACAGAGACACACAATATTTACTGTATCAAAGACACACTATATTTACAGACTCAAATCTTGAATAAGTACAGAGAACAGTATACTTAAATCAGCTTGTGTCAAGTTGATATATGCAGATAAGTCTCTGTAGCCAGCAACTGTGATTAAAATGATTACTAGAAATGTAACCAACACAGGTTTTAATGCTAGCAGAAACCCCCAGGCTAACTAATACTAACACATGAATTTCAAAGCAGTCCAGCAACGTTCAATTAGCCCAGATGTCTACACTTTTTCACACTTTGAGCAACTTAACTGCAGAGAGAGAGAGACACACACACACATACTATTTACTGAATCAAAGACACACAATATTTACTGACTCAATTCTTAAATAAGTGCAGAAAAAAGTATACTTTAAATAGTTTGTGTTCCATTGATATATGCAGACTAGTCTCTGTAGCCAGCAACTCAGATCAAAATGATTACTAGAAATGTAATCAACACTGATTTTAATGCTTGCAGAACCCCCCCAGGCTAACTAACACTAACACAGGAATTTCAAAGCAGTCTAACAACTTTCAATGAGCCCAGATGGCTACACTTTTTCACACTTCAGGTAACATAACTGCAGAGAGACAGAGACACACAATATTTACGGAATCAAAGACACACAATATTTACTGACTCAAATCTTAAATAAGTGCAGAGAAAAGTATACTTATATCAGCTTGTGTCCAGTTGATATATGCAGACAAGTCTCAGTAGCCAGCAACTCCGATTAAAATGATTACTAGAAATGTAACCAAAACAGATTTTAATGCTAGCAGAAATCCCCTGGCTAACTAATACTAACACAGGAATTTCAAAGCAGTCTAACAACTTTCAATGAGCCCACATGGCTACTAGATGTAAATAGATTCAAATAGGAAGACTAGGTGCCCTGATACTTGGAGGGGGTCCTGTAGCTGGCAATGACTTCAGTAGGTGTCATACCAACAGTTAGTTACACCTGAAGTATCTCCAGAAAATCATGCTGTTTGACCAATCTGGAGGTGTATTTATCTTTAATAAAAATTAAGACACCACCCCCTTTAGTTTTCATGCCTTCAGTTTGTGGTCTAATCGTGTCGAATTCGGTATAACCTGGTATGGCTGGGGTGCTGTCCACAGCCTTAAACCAGGTCTCTGTGACTGCACAAATGTCTGTGTCTTTCAAGGTGAGAACTGCTTCCAGTGAGTGCAGTTTCATGTTAAGACTCCTAGCATTTAGCAGCATAACTCTGAGGTTGTTTTCAGATGGAGTTTTTACATTGAGAATTTTGTCCTTGACACATGGCCTAAAAAGGCACTATGGCAGGGGTGGGCAAACTACGGCCCGCGGGCCACATGTGGCCCGATATAGTATATTATGCAGCCCGTTGTTCGATTAGAATTTTCGCTATATTTTTAAATTTATATTCCGAGTATTTCTGAATCTAGGGATATGAAAGCGTTTTTTTAGCTTCAGAATCGATTAGTCATCAACAGTCATTAAAATTGGTGTTGTTTATCTATACATCACACACAGCAGCTTAGATACTGCTGCTGTCAGTGTATGCACATTCAATGTGAGCCCTAGCGCCCGCTGGCCCTGTCTCGTGTTGTAAAAGTAAAAAACCACGCGCAGCAATAGCTATTAAACAGGTGGACAGGCAGATCATACGCGCGCCTTCCAGCAGCAGTAGAAATAGACGGGCGCGAAATCTGGCAGACAAACAGGCCAAACATGGGATGCTAGTACAGGTCTTTCTTGTATAATTTAAAACAATAAATATATGTTGATTTAACGTGAGTGCAGCTAAAAAAAGAAAGATTGAGGATGAATGTCGTGCTTTCAATGACGAATGGACTGCTAAATACTGCTTCACGAATGTTGGAAGCAAAGCAGTCTGCTTGCTGTGCAGTGACAGTGTGAGCGTCTTTAAAGAGTACAACTTAAAACGACACCACCAAACAAAACATTTGGATTTCGGACACAATTTAACGAACGAAGACAGAAAAAAGAAATGCCAGGAGCTAGTTAACAATTTAAAGAAGCAACAAAATGTTTTCGCCAAACAGTCTTTAATACAAGATGCTGCAACCGAAGCCAGTTTGGTACTGTCCCATAAGATTGTAAAACGGAACAAGCCTTTTTCTGACGGTGAGTTCATCAAGGAATGCTTGTCAGTTGCAGCAAACATTATGTGTCCAGAACAGAAACAAAAATTTGACAGCATTTCCTTATCAAGAAGAACTGTAGTCAGACGTGTTGAAAAGATAAGTGACAATTTGATGCACCAACTTCAAGATGCAAGCAAAGATTTTTTGTGGTACTCTCTTGCATTGGACGAAAGTACAGATGTACAAGACACAGCAGAATTGTTGGTATTTATACGAGGAATAAACACTCGTTTCGAGCTTACCGAAGAATTACTTGGTATTGAGTCACTAAAAGATACGACCACAGGCAAGGATTTATTCAATGCTGTTGAGAACTGTGTTGAAAAAAATGGGTTGGTGTGGAACAAGATGGCAAGTGTAACAACCGATGGAGCCCGTGCTTTAACTGGGAAAAATGTGGGTTTGGTAACTTTGATGAATAACAGAATTAAACAAGAACATCCCGGTCATACACTCTTACCTCTCCATTGTGTCATACATCAGGAAAGTCTATGTAAGGCTGCGTTGAATATCAAGCATATTATTGATCCAGTTGTCAGTGTGATAAACCTCATCAGAGCCAGGGCACTTAACCACAGGCAGTCCAAGGCATTGCTTGAAGATTTAGAAACTGAACATTCTGATGTTATCTACCACAGCAGTGTCCGCTGGCTGAGTCTGGGAAGGATATTGAGATGAGTGTGGGATCTCAAGGATGAAATAGTTATGTTCCTGGAGATGAAAGGTATTGATTGCGACTTTGTTATTAACATTGTTAACGATGAGTGGAAATCAGACTTCATGTTTGCCATTGACATTATGGAAAAGTTGAATGAATTGAATGTCAAACTTCAGGGCAATAGCTTGTTTGCACATGAAATGTACGTGCATGTTAAATAATTTCAAGCAAAACTCTCCCTCTTCTCCAGGCAAGTAGGTGAAAGAAGCTTTTGCCATTTCCCTTTGTTGAAACAAAAAAAATTTCAATTGAAATGGCTAACAAGTACAAGGCTCAGTTAGATGCCTTGGCTGTGGAATTTGCAAAGAGGTTCCAAGACTTCAAGAATTTGGAACCACTTTTTAATATGCTCCGTTCGCCATTTAGTGCAGAAGCTGATTCAGCCCCAGAGGATATACAGTTGGAACTGCTTGATTTACAAGCAGATAATGACCTGAAGGAGAAGTTCAAGTCAGGTGACTCAGGTCATCTGCTTGAGTTTTATGGATCTTTGCCAGCAGCAGCTTTTCCACACTTAAAAAACTTTGCTGCCAAACTTTTGTCACTATTTGGATCAACATACATCTGTGAGCAAGCTTTTTCTTGTCTGAAGATAAACAAGTCGAAGAACAGATCGATGATGACTGACTGCAATTTGCATGCAGTCATGCGAATCACAACCAGTAAACTGGTTCCACAGTTCAAGAATATTACTCAAAATTGTGAACAGTTACATACTTCTCATTAGTTATAATGGTATGTAATCTGTGGTTACATGCTATGTAAATAAAGTTAATTCTTCTTTCTTTATAATTATTATGAATAGTAACAGTAAACTTTTGTTGAAACCAATTATTGACTATAGTTCACTAGTAAACTCATATTGCCAAATTAAAAACTGTTTCAATTAGTATTTTTAAATTTAACGTGCATGTGCAATACAGTGTGAAAGTGAAATAAAATGACAAATATAAGGTTATTATCTTTAATTCATATTTACATATTGAAGTAGTATAGTAGACAAAATACATATGTGGCCCCCAATAACAATAATTTTTAAAATGTGGCCCTCCATAAAAAATGTTTGCCCACCTCTGCACTATGGGGTTGGCAAGAGCCTTAGAAAATAGCCAAAAGCCCAGAGGTGACAGATGGAAACCACCTCTGGCAAAGCATCAAGGTCTGTCAATCATGTCATCCCACAGTCCTAGTTTAATTTACTGTAAATTGCAAGCTCCTTTGCTCATTGCTCCATTTTAGCTGACTATCTTTAGCGTTTTTAAATGCATTCAAACAAAATAAACAAAAAATGGGCCTAATTTCAACCCTAGACAGAATTTCAACATACAAAATACTTCTGAGACATATTTTAAGCAATAGCCCTTCACTTTTTGACAGTATACCTTGTTCAAAGACACAGACCAGTACATAATGAAAATAAATAAGCATCCCTCATTTTCCATGCATGCTGGATACTGTGCATTATTATCCGGCTTATACAATGCAATGGGGATCATCTTTAACATGAAGTCTGTAAATTTGCTGAAATAGCTATACTTAAGAGGACATTACCACTTTCCCTTAATGAAACAGACAGTTAAAACCTTATTTTCTGCCCTTGCATAAATCTTCTCTGTACATAATTATTCTACTGCACATAAGAAGGATGGATGTATGCTTACAAATGAAGGAATTAGGCCTTAAACCTGATAAAAGTATAATTTATCCACTCTGGGTTAGTCAGCTTAGATTGAAACATATTACTATAGCTTACTGCTTTTCAACCTTATTTATGGTTTGCAGGGTTTTTGTTTATTTATTTATGTGCTTGTTTTTTTTCAGTGATAGATAAATAATCTTAATATTACCTGTTTTTGTTTTACCCAATTACTAATTTTATTTGTTTGCTTGTTATATTAATCTCTGTAGTCCTAATATCCAGTGTGTTTGCGAGTGTAAATATCTCCCTCTCCCTGTATCATATATGAACAACAGGCAAGATGTTGGTCATCTGAAACATATTAATTTACACCCATCACCCAACAAAATAGATAAATAGAAATGAATAATCACATGATTTTGTTCATGTTGTATCTATTGTGCTTTATCTTTAAAATTTTCTGTTTCAAGGTATCAGTGTTGGTCTATGCCTATTTATCTCTTATTTTATGTCTATATATATATATATATATATATATATATATATATATTTATATATATATATATATATATATATATATATATATATATATATATATATTTATATATATATATATATATATATATATATGTATAAATATCTGTATTTTTGTTACTTTGATTTTGGTCATGATTAAGAAAGATCTGTTTTGGATTAAATCTTTTTCCTCGTTTCCAGACATAAAATAAATAAATTCATACATAATCTTGTTAACATTAAATAAGTACATTCATACATCAATACATTAATAATATCTGGCATCCCTAGCCACAGCTAGTGTTTGCCCTTTAATGAATATCATTGTTATCTGTTGACCTTTCTTTGATGTCAAATCCCTGGAAAAAAAGCTTTTTCAGATAAATTACATTAAATGGACTTTTTACTTGTTCTAGATAAATAAATCCCTCCTCCTAGATGTGTGCACCATTCCCTCATTGCAGAACATTTACAATGTTGGTGTATTGTAGTGATGTTGAACCAGTAGTTCAGTGAGATAATTTTCATCGTAGAAAACCACTAGAATGGTAATACCACCACTGCACAGCTTTAACTATTTGTTTATTTACTTTGCATTTTTTCCATGAATGGGCCCTTACTATGTTTTATTTATGTATGTATGTATGTATGTATGTATTTATTTATTTATTTATATGTTTGTTATCAGGGATGGAACGCTGAACCAGACACACCTTTTTTCAGGTTTGGCCATCACTTACACATAAGTGAAATCAAGAATGATGGAGGGAATTTGCAAAGTGTGTTATACCGAAAAAGAAACAATACAGTGTCTGCACTGTTTACAATATTTGTACAAAACATTTTCTTCAAACATGGTATGTAGCTATGCAACACTTTTGAAATAATTATAATATAAACAGTTTGTGGATAGATGGCAAAGAGAGTACGGAGGTGACATAGTATAGAGTAATAAATTTTAGGAGGAGAATTATAGTGGTAAGACAGGAAAGGATTGTATTAGTATTTAGCTTTTACTGGTACAAATGGTAAGATTAATATGATTTATTTATGTGGTGCTGCAATTGCTAAACATTTGGCCTCTGTAAATAAGCATTTTTCAGATAACTACAGAATATAGATAAGGATGTGAATGATTAGAATTTTGCTGGTATGGATTGCCAAATTGAATGTGTTTAAAACAGAAAAAACTGTGATCAGTGGAGTTGAGCTGGTTGGAAATTATATATTTTTGGATTAACACTTGTATAACTTGTCTAAGTTTCAAATAAATATGGTGACTTTAAACCCTGACAGGTTTTCATATAAATCGTTGTAACACATATTTTAATTTGCAGTCACCAAATTCCCTTCTAGTCCTAACAAAATGCATGAGTGGTTATGATAATAGACTGCTAGAAGCATGTTGTCCCAAACAGAGGGCTATCACTAGCAAGAGAGAAAGAAAGATAGAATTAATGAATGAATGAATGAATGAAGGAAAGAAGGAATGAAAGAAAGAGACAGAAATAAAAGGAATTTTATACATCAACATTACATGTGTGTAGCTAGTATACTTTCACAGAGCATGCAAGTATTAAAATATATGTAGTATATGGAGCACAGTGATTACACTTTGAAATTTGGAGAAAGACAAAGACCTGACCTTAATAATTGTTAAACAACCTCCCCTTAAGTTGTTGAGGTCAGGTCTTACACTAGGGAGTCAAATCTACTTGAATTGACTAGTAAATGATACTAGCAGTACTGCAGTCTGAAGGGATAATGTGTCCTTTCCTCTTACAAACTTAAAAAGTAGATGGAATAATAGGATGTGTTCACTGGAAGGCATTTTTTCCCTAAAAAGTATGAACTCTGAAACTCAAATTTATGTCACTACTCAGTGACTTCAAACCTCCATGATTTGTCAGCCATAGACTATAAGTTGAACAGATCAAGCGAATGAGGCAAAAATGTCAACATTCTGAGAAAATCTGGACCGTTGAGAGCCAAGAAAGATGAGTGTAAACATAATGGAAAGCAATACACTGCCTTTCTAACAGCACCCGCTAAGGGATTTATGGCTTTGAAAGCTGTCAAAACACTTAGGTTTTTTTTTCTTTTTCTCTGTAACTAGTACTACATGGAGCAGATAATGTTTCACACCCTACAAAGAATTATGATTGGGAACAATTATAACTCATGTTCTCAGCAAGAATGCCAAGAGATTTTTCCCTGGAGGTAAATTTATTGGCATCTATGTCTCAGACATATGATAGACAGGTTATGATCGGCGACCCAATCATAATCCTCTATGCAGTGTATAGAGTATGGTGATTACACTCTGAAATTCGGAAGAAGACAAATCAGTTAAATGTTAAAGTGTTAAGAGACCTAACCATAACAATTGTTAAGCACTCCCTGCACTAGAAAGTCAAATCTGCTAATACTGACCAGTAAATGAAAGTGCTGTCTAAAGGTATAATATGTCCCTTCTTCTTAAATGCTTAGAAAATAGCTAGAATAACTGGATGTGTTTGTTAGAATTGTTTTTTTTTTTCTAAGAGGTACAGACTTGACTTGTCAACCATGGACTTTATGAGGAACAGACCAAAGAAATAAGGGAAAAATCTGGACATTCTGTGAAAGTCTGGAATATTGAGAGCTATGAATGTTGAGTGTAAATGTAACAGAAAGCAATACATTGCCTTTCTGACAGCAACCCCCACCCCAAGTGCTTTATGGCTTTGAAAGCCATCAAAGTATTTTTTCCCTTTTTTCCTGTAACAGATAATCCTCCGTGCACTCCAAAGAATTATGATTGGGTCAGCAATCGTAACTCTTTATTATGTGTCCTTGATATGGCTGCTGAGAAGTTCATCTCTTGAGCTTTACTGTCGAGCAATTTCTTGACATCCATGTCTTGAACACATGCTAAACAGGTTGTGATCAGTGACCCAATCATAGTTCTTTATGTTATGCAATTATTAAGGTAAAAAAAGAAGTCTGTGATTGTGTTGGAAGTGCAGATATCGGTGCATATTAAGGCACATGCCAGAAGCATAAGTGTTATTTAACAAATTAAACAACACCTTCAAGTGTTTATAGGTTATGTTATTACTTTATTAATAAACTGGAGGGCCATAACAAGGGCAGGGTGAATGGGGCAACTGTCCTAGGCAGAAGCAGTGTTGTTGTCAAGGTGCTTATTGGTCTATGACTGGAAGCACAAGCATTTTTGTATGCAAGAAACTGTGATTATACTTTTGAGGCAGCTTAAATGCTTAAAAGACAATCATTATGTGAAGACAGCAAAGAGCCATTATGCAGGAATGCACTAACCCTGTGTCATGTTCAAATTCATACAGTGTAGGAACATGTAGATATTTGCTGCATTGTATGAATGAAATTGAATATAATTTGTTAAGAGAGCAGTCCTTACAGGAGAGGTTTACATACCCTGAGACCATTAGAATACCTTCCTCATTGTTTTAGGCTGTTGCACAAAGTGTTGTTTCTAATTACTTCTCTAAATGCCATTCTCTGCTTTGCTACATGCAAACAGAATATTAATCCATAGACTTATTGGTAAATAAGCTAACTGCACTGAAGGGCCATTGTAAGCTTAGCAGTGTTATCCCATTAGGAATTCACATTAACCATACAATGAGTTTTATTCTACTTCCCATTTGAGAATGAATGTGCCTGTGGTCATAACATTAAGTATTGAAAGGAGGGGGACCCTTCTAAGGATTAAAGAATCAATGCTCCCCTTGGGACTTGTACCAACTCTCCCCAGCTCTTGAGGCTGATGCCTTAACCATTAGGGCAGTGTTCCCTTTCATGATTGACATTAGCTGCCAAGCAAGATTAATAGTATTCAAGGCTGTTGAAAACTAAAGATTCATTAATGCAATTCATATATTTGTACTCCACCAAAAAGCATTATATGTCACACAAGTTAAGTGATTTCTCTTTAAAAATATTCAAATAATCTTTGCCAGATTTTTTTATGAAGTAATTGGTGCATTGTGTAATTGAATAGAATGAACTCCTTGCTTGATTGCTAACATCTCTAGCCAAGGTATTTAACACTAAGATTATAGAGTTTAATGGCCAAGTCTTATTTAATTAAAGCAGATTAATCAAATCCATTTTAGACACCTATTGACTCTACTTTCCTGAGACTGCAAATCATTCATAGATTCATAGGTGTTTACTAGGCTAACAACCACAAGGGCCTTTTTAAGCTTATCCATGCATCAAAAATCTCTGACATGTTCTGGTACCCTTGATAAGTGTAAGCAGGGGCTTAGGAGATAAAACATTTACAAGCAGTGGCCTGGGAGATGAACCATTTGCAGATTGCCTATGTCCAATAGAGACATAGATGCGAATCTAGGGATGAATGATGTCCTCCATCCAACTGTCCAAGTTACACTTGAATTGGGTTAGGGAGGAACTCTGCTTCACATGGATGGGGAGCCTGTTCCAGAGACTGGGAAGTGTCTGGGATACATGCCTGTCTGTCCAGCTGGTCCTATTTGTATCGCAGGCAAGGTTTAAGTCTTTGGAATAGGTAATTCTAGTGCTGTTTGTTTTATTGATATGTAGGTGGTCCATCAGAGTGGGATCTGACAATGCCCTGTATGCCAGGAATAGATCTCCACTCAACAGCATGTAGGAGACAGAATACAGGGATAAGGCCTTGAAGTGGTCTGAATAGAACATTTTGCTTACACCCTGTATTCATTTAGTGAGGAGCCTCTGTGGGCATTCCAATTGTTGGATATGCCTGGTCAGGTACATACTAAAGGGGACATTGTACTCAATGATATGTTTGATGAATTCTGAATACAGTGGAACAATGACTTCCATGGACCTAGATGCCACACCTTTGTTTATAAGTTGTGCAACATGGAATGATTTCATCGCTACTGCAGACACGTGATTGTCAAAGGCTAGTTTACTGTCTATGTATGGGGTAATGACAATTTTACCTTGCTATTAAGGTTGAGTTATCTCAAAATCAGTATATAAATATATATAATTTCATTGTGTTTCCTTTTCAGTTAGGAGTTGGGAATCATTAAATATTAACATGTGATTTGCTGGCAGCTAGCATACAGGACACACACACTGCAGACAAACTAAAAATGCATTGTTATATACTGTTTACTTTCCTTGGGAGATTATATAATTATTTTGTTTGAAAACCTTAGATTTCCTTGTTTTGGTATCCACTGTTTCCCCTATGCATCATGAGCATAATTACAGAGCGATTTAAAATATTTTAAGGTAAGATAATTCTAACAGCATAGAAAAAATGAGGGATAGACTTGGATCTCCATGTCTGTTTACATGCCATATAAAATGACCTTAGTAATGCTGTTATTGCTACCCTCTAAGCTGTGTTTACTACAGCAATAACCCATGCCTGGGTGTGGGTAATGCTGTATTTACCCACGGTTGGTGTGGTTTGGTCACGAGGGCAAAGCCCGAGTGGCCAAACAAAGCCAACCGTGAGTAAATCCAGCATTACCCACACCCAGAAGTGGGTTATTGCTATTATACAATGGCATTATTTAAGAAAAAAAATAATTACTTTTCTTAAATAATGGCATTGTATAATGCCTCCTTGCTGCCCTTCTACAGCTGTCTGGTATTCTGCGGCAGTCCTGATGTACTGCGCATGCGTATGCCTACGCAGTATATCAGAACTGTGGGCAAAAGCAACTGAGAAAGCAAGATCTCCGTTGCTTTTAACAAACTGTTTTCACTATGTTAAATGGGTTTAAAATAGCGAGACAGCTTTAAAAAAGGAACGGAGAATCTCCATTGCTTTTTTTAAAGCTGTCTCGGTATGTTAAACCCATTTAACATAGCGAGACAGTTTTGAAAAAAGCAACCGAGAAAGCAAGATCTCTGTTGCTTTTTACAAACTGCTTCGCTATGTTAAATGGGTTTAAAATAGCGAGATAGCTTTAAAAAAAGGAACTGAGAATCTCCATTGCTTTTTTAAAATCTGTCTCAGTATGTTAAACCCATTTAACATAGCGAGACAGTTTTGAAAAAAGCAACAGAGAAAGCAAGATCTCCATTGCTTTTTATAAACTGTCTCGTTATGTTAAAGGAGTTTAACATAGCGAGACAGCTTTAAAAAAGCAACAGAGAATCTCCGTTGCTTTTTTAAAGCTGTCTCGCTATGTTAAACTCGTTTGACATAGTGAAACACTTAGAAAAAAGAGTTATAGTAATGGACTGGACCTTTTTCCATTACTATAACTCTGATTTACAACGTGCACGCTGACAAATCAGCGTGCACGTTTTTGAATATTAATGGGGGGAGTTGTAGAATCATCCTTTTTCACTGTTCCTATTTTGTTTCTTCATCTTTAAAGTGTTAACTGCAGCTATTGGAAACAGTGTCAGTTTCACTAATGAATGGGAATTTGTTTTGTTATATTTTGTTAAAGAAGTGGAGGAGTAATTTCACACTGAGGGAGTTGTATTGATAGTTGATACTTGTTGATATCTGATTGGTGATACTTTGTAACATCTGGAAAGGTCTGTGTTGTGCAAGTAACTGTGACATTATCTATTCCATTTTGGTGGTATTATCTTTGCTTGTGTTTGGGTTCATTGCATGGCTGAAAAGAGTCTTCCGATCAGCTTTCTTACCAGCATAACAAATGGAAATAAAATAAATTCATAAAATAGTTGCTGAAACTTTGTTGGGAAGATATAACTTAAGTGATTTTATTTCTGATGCATGTAGTTGTGATATAAGTTCAAAAAGGGTACAGGGATCTGCATAATCCTAAAACGAAGGTAGTAAATATTAATATCATTAGTTCTAGGGGAAAGTGCAGTATCAGTCTGTGTTTAAGAAAGGTCAGTCTAGGTAGAACAGAATGGCATAAGTATTTTTAAAAGGCTTGAGCACTGTGAGTTTTAAATTTAAGGAAGATGTTTCTGCAGTAAACAATATACCAGTGTCAAATTTTTTTGTCCATGTCTATTTTTTAAGATAAGCTAAAATAGTTAATATAAGAGATGATTATCATGGTAGCCTGTTTCTTTCTCTGAAGTGTTTATACCTGTACATTACTTTGGTTTTATGCAAATGCTTTGAATTGTTTAATGAATTATTATGTTTCCATGAGCTATTGTGATTCATGGAAAGGTTTTTAGAGATGTGTTGTTCAATCTGATTTCTGCTTTTTACATCAATTTGAGAATCATTTTAATAAACACGATACATACTAAAACATAAAAAAGAACGCATATAAAGATGTCTTTCTGTCCTGAGTAACACTAGACATTTCCTTCAATATATAGCAAGCATCTTTTTCTAACACAGCGATTATCTTACTGAAATATCAGGTTAACTGTGAAAAATTATTCATTCTTATGGTGTGGAATCACAAAGACTTATCATGGTAAAACCCACATATGCCAGTGCAGACCAATGCGAATGGAAGAACTAACATTCTTTCTGAACGCAAACAATTGTTGTGTCTTACTGTATGTTTAATTCTGACATAATAGCTTTAGTAACTATAATCATACAAGCAGGTCTATCATAGAGGCAGCCATAGATGTTGTTTGTGTCCTTAATGGCATCCTGGTAACGAGGGCTTTTCTGATGAGCCCTTAAACCTGCTGCTTTGGTAGGCTTGAGCTCACACAACACTGCAGGGAATCCTATGTCTTTTGCATGTATGTGCATGAGTCCAGTCACGCACAGAATAGTACTGTCATCATTTTTGGTATCACCAGGCCCACTCTTCCACTTCCATGGTAATGATTGGCTAACCCAAACAGCTTTGTCTTCCTCCAGGGTAAGTTAGCAAGCATTTGCCATAAACTTGCATCCATACACACCTGGGTCTTAAAGTTCCTGAATCAATATTTAACCTTGGATCAGATCAGGGCCTTATCCCTCTATGCCACAGACATCTGCTTAAACAACTGATATTCCTGACTTAATGGTCAGTGTTCAGATACATAACTTATTTAAATACAAAAGAAGAGGAGGAATTTATTTTGAGATTTCCTCTTTGCACTAACTGTTATTTGAAACATCATGTCCCAGTGGATTCTCAACTATGTAATCTTTACAGTTCATCAGTGTATGATACTGAAAAGTTAATGATGCATATCCTTTAACAGCATATCGCATAACTCATGGTAGTCTGTCATGCACCTAAAGAAAATACTGCTGCTATAACGGTCATTATACTACACAACACAAGTATACAGTTTATTATAAAAAGTTTCATACCCATAGAAAGATAATTATTATCTAGTGTGCCAAACAGAAACACCGAACACTCCCCAGCAAAAAGGAATGGCTTTCACAACTCTGAGATTTTAGAATCAAATATAATGTAATAATAAAGCACATAAATATAAGATGTATGTGCAACTAAAATAATGCCTTATCTAGACAGGAGCAGCATTATCATTGTCTACAACTAATTTAGTTTTGTCTTGATCATGTTGCTTTTAAGTTCCTGATGTAGTCTTCAATTTATGCTTTGGATATGATTTTAAAAAGTTTGAAGAATATCTGTCACACTTATTTTCAGCTTCCTGATGGTCTGACATAAGAAATTATATTATGAAACCCTTGCAGCATTGTGGGTATAGAATACTAAATTGCTGTGCATTCTTGGATTACATACCCTTCACTATCATGGGCACTGTAGGTGAACCTGGTCATGATGATTTCATTTCCTTGTGTTCCCTGCTCTCCATTTAAATAGACTTTTGAACTTTAAGTGCCCATGGTGATCACCTGCTGGAAACATAATAAGTGTTATTTCCTTTCCTAGGATCAGTTAATTAACGAGTGAAAGTCTGGAGGTCAGTGACTGTATGCCTTTTAAAAAAATCAGTATATAACTTTCATAAATTCTGTGCTAATCTAGGACACTGCCTTCTGTTAAACAGAAAAGAAAATTATGAATCCAGTTTGCTCTGAAAATGAACAGTACAAAGACTAATCAAGTGCACACCATTTTGTATTCTGGTTTATTATATAGAACAAGTAGATGTAACACTTTATATTATTTGGAATTATGATTTCTGAAATGTCATTTGCAGTTTTGCTGTAGAGTCCAGTCTCTGGCACATTTTCTCAATTTTCTCAGGAACAGCACCTTATACTTCATCAGACCTGAAAGCCAAGGGGTGTATATTTACCTTGTGATTTTTTTATGTATTATTAAAAAAAATGTACAGCTAAGCCAAAGCAGCCTTGGAATGGTTTCTTATAACTTTCTAGATTCCTTAAAATGATGGATTAATTTTAAGCCAGTCCATAAAGTCACAGAATTACATTTATGGTTTGAATGATACAAATATGAAGGACTGAGTTTGTTTCATCTTTTTAATTCCACATAAGTTAATACAGAGCTAATTTGTGCCTAGCTGGTGGCAAAGTTGGATTTCTGCAGAGGTCTGTGATTTGCTCCTAATGTTTTACTTTGAAGACTACATTTTGTCAAAAATTGTAATCTGGTTTCAGTGCTGCTCAGACTGTAATTGTGACTGCAAGACACCAGATTTAGCTATTTATATATATAGATAGACAGATGCGTAGCTAGACATGCCCTATCTTTTTAAAACCAGTCCTTGTTATAATATCACTTACTCCAGCAGATATATTAAGTTGCTGAAATATATTCATCAAAGATATCCACATAATGTTTAAGTCTGCAATTATGTATATCCATTGCATTGGTGGAGTTTATTTCACATCTGTGACAGTGTGCCACTGAAAGTCTTTGACTTTTTCAAAGTTGTCTTTTTTACTTGACAGGCAGGACACTTGAAAAATAAAGATGTAATAAATTAGAATCCCAGAAGCAGAAGTAAACTTTATTTTTAAGTGCTGTTTTTTTTTTTAATAATTTGAGAACAAATTTACAATAGTGACAGATTCAACAGAGGCTTTTGTTGCAGCTTAATAGATCACTTTATAGTAATAAATTTATAGGTGTCAAACATAGATCAGTGCTGCTTTCTTCATGTACTCAGGCTCTGTCCGTACTGAATGGTGCACTGCTACAGTCATCTCTCTCCATAAAGGAGGAGCGACTACAGACCCTGCAAATTATTGCCCCATTAGCTTGACGAGTCTGATATGTAAGGCTATGGAGCGCATCATCATGGACCTAATTAACAAGGATACAGGGAATCTCCAAACTCTAGATCCCATGCAATTTGGTTTTGTGAAAGGTAGATCATGTCTGCGCAACCTGGGTGACTTCTTTGACTCAGTCACCAGAGCAGTGGATGAAGGTAAGGCAGTTCATACAGCCTACCTCGATCTGGCCAAGGCCTTTGATACCATTCCTCACTCAGGAATTATTGATAAACTCACCAAACTAGGCATCAACCCCTATATCATTAGGTGGGTTGCAAAATGGCTCACAGATAGAACACAAAGTGAAAGTAGTGGGCTCCAAGTCAGACTGCCAACCAGTCACAAGTGGAGTTCCACAGGGATTGGTACTGGTCCTCTCCTGTTTGACATCTACTTCTCAGAAGTCCAGGCCAGCACAGAGGGACTCTGGC
Organism: Protopterus annectens; assembly: GCF_019279795.1. Taxonomy (NCBI): domain Eukaryota; kingdom Metazoa; phylum Chordata; order Ceratodontiformes; family Protopteridae; genus Protopterus; species Protopterus annectens. The sequence continues at coordinate 43,150,241 of NC_056740.1, read as the reverse complement.
TGACCAAATTCACAAATGACTTCAAACTAGGAGCCATTATTAACTCCCCAAGTGATGCAGACATCCTCCAGAAAGGCCTTACTGAGACAAATGACTGGTGTTGAAACAATGGCCTTAAGCTTAATGCCAAAAAATTGTGTAGTCATCCCCTTTGGGAAAATCTCAGTTCCCACTAATTACCACATCGATGGGAACCCACTGAACACTGAAGGCATTATAAGAGATATGGGGACAAAGGTTGACAAGAACCTCTCCTTCGACTACCACATTGCCACTGTGGTCAGAAATTCCTTCTATGTGGCACATCTCATTACCAAGGGTTTTGCATCCAAGAAGAAAGAGGTCAGCATTTCTCTCTACTCTTCCCTCATTAGACCAGTCATAGAGTATAATGCCTCATTTAGCATGTACCTCACTAGACACCTGCAACAGCTGGAGGGGCCACAAAAGTACCTCACAAAGAGGATCCTAGGCCTTAAACATATGTCCTACACAGACTCAAAAAAACTCCAGCTATTCTCTGTCTCATATCGTCTACTAAGAGGTGATCTCTGTTTGACTTACAAAGCCATGTGTGGCCCAGCTCTGTTAGAAATTCTACATGTAAAGAAATCACAATCCCTCTGCACCACACACTCCAGAGACCTCAGCCTCATTACCACAATCAAGAGCACATGCTGGAGGGACAGGTCCATAACCCAGAGACTGCCAATACTCTGGAATAGACTTCCCATACATGTCAAGCAGAGCACCTCACTAGCCCTCTTCAAAAGAAATATTGATGAGTGGATGGCAAATAGAAAGTTCACCCCAGGGATTACTTCAGTGGCTCTACTTAATAGAGGCACTGGGAACTGATGACAGGTAGACAATGCCAGGGCACTTCTATGGGCTAGGCTTGTAACCGCCTCAGGGCCATTAGCCTAGTACACACCTATGAACCTATGAAATATAACATTCCAGTACAACCACTGTAATGCTACAGAGCATTAAGCCTTGAGTATAACACAGGACACCTGGATCTGGCTAATAGACACAGACACTGAAGTCAGATTTGGTGGCTTGTCTATTACATGGAGGAAGGAATGGGTTCCTGGCAAAGGCCTCATTCTTTGATATCGATTAGGAGATTCAAACCCTGCTATAGATAACCAAAGCTCTTTAAAGAAAGATGACTTCTTGCTTCAGTCTCTTTTTTCATTGGCTCTGCATCCCATGATAGCTACAAAACCAATGAAGGACTTCCAGTAATCAACACAATTTACTAAACTGCAAGAAGAGCAGCAGCAGGCTGAAGAGGTAATGGGAATAATACAAAGCAAAGCATTTTCTATATTTTACTATAGAGTCCAGAGTACTACAGCAGTGCAGTTACAAAGTGCAATGTTTCTTTAGTTTACTACAGTCCAGAGATTCACTGGACAGGAACAAGCAATGCACGTTTTATTTTGCAGTAACGGGAGATACAATGCAGTGTTAGTCAGCAGGAGTGTGTGTGTGTGTGTGTGTGTGTGTGTGTGTGTGTGTGTGTGTGTGTGTGTGTGTGTGTGTGTGTGTGTGTGTGTGTGTGTGTGAAATGCCTCAGATAGGGTGTACTGTCGTACAAAATCAAACCCTGATTTCCCTGGACTGCAGGCTAGTAACTAGCTTTGACTCAAATACGTTATTTTGTAAGAGAAGGAACTTCATTGCAGTAAACAGGAGCATCATCTTATGAGCCATATTCTTTGGATGTGTTCCTTGGTTTCCTTGTTCTGTTGAATATTAACACTGATTATTATTAGTATAGAACTTTAATGCTAATTTTTAAGCTTATAATTCATTTTAAATTATCTTGTTTTTTGCAGCTACCAAAGTGTAAAATGCACAGTGTTTGGGCTACAACAGTTTGTCTAATACTTAGTGCAGATTAGTAAGGCTATGTGAGATTAAAGAACTGTTTCCATTAGTACATGGTTTGATTCCTGCAGCTTTTATTTGTCTTTTTTGTAACTCAGCCAAGCTACTTCACCAGAAAATACTCTGGGGCTGTCCCTGGCTGTTAGCAAATACGTTACACGTTTTAATTCCGGCACCACTTCACATATATACTAATTAGCACTTCATTATAGGCTATGAGTATGAATACAACCATGTATATTTATTTTTTTGAGATGCCAGATGCAGTTTCACTAAATGCGAGTTTTAAGGGAAAAAGATTATTTTCTCATGCTAAGTCTGTTTTGAATATGAGAGTATTTTGTCTTATTTTGTTTAGGAAATGGCTGATGGTGTATTTTTCTGTAAAAACTGAAAGTTTTAAATGAAAACCAAATTATTATAAAAACAGAGAAGAAAACAGTGTACATACTGACAGGTTTGAACAGTCTTTTTGATAACTGGTGGGAGGCAGCCATGTAATAGGATATTGGTATGGCTGGTGGAGGCCTGATACCCTGCATAGGGCCCCTTTTGTAAGTGATCTGACTGTTACTCTGGAACTGTTGCTGCAACAATACAGCATTAGTAGCCATTCAAGTAAGTAAATCTGTCCTAAGTGATGACAGAGGGGACAGCTAATGTTGATGGCAGAGAGGATAAAGGAAGGTCAGAAATGAGATGTAGGTATCCTGGAAGCATGAAGCTCTCCCCCCAACAAAAAAAAAAGTATTTTGTACAGAGAAATATTTCTGATTTTTGTATGATTTGTGGGTTGCTGAACAAAAGCTGCTGCAGTATTTATATTGCCTTTAATTGTTTATTAATGCACTAATGAACAAATTAATTCATGAATAGGCTTGGATTGTCTATTAGTCAAAACATGTATTTTAGCAATCTAAGCATGGTGCATTTTAGTAATGTACTTCATAGTGCTTTCTTTACAGCTTCCAACAACTGGAAACGGACTGACATTTGATATGTCATATAGTCTGCATTATTTGGAGTTATTAGAACCGTCTGATCTTCAGCATTCATTGTGTAGCTATTTTTACATAGTAGTGTGACAATATTGACTCTACAAGATCTGATTGTAAAGAATTGGTACATTTAGTTAGAAACTGTTACTCTGGCAGGTAGAACAGATGACTAAAGCTCTGACTTGTTAATAAGCTGCTCCCTGTCACAATTGTGCAGGGTTTGAATATTTCCATCTTCACTTACCTACTGTGTGACATTGAGCAGATCATTTACCAGACAGTGCTTTGCTCCTTAAAGGGACTAAATGCATAGTAACTATGAACCTGTTGTCTTTGTTTCCCAGCCATTTCCTATTGCATAGCTAATGTAGTTAAAGAAATGTTATGGAAATATCACTAGCACACAAATTGTTAAACAACATAGGCAAATTATTTTTCCAGGGCAGCAGGTACTACATTTGTAAATGAAGCACTGAAATGCAAAGTCTTCCTGCAGCAACCTCTTTATTAGTAATTCCTTTTAATCTGGACTTGCTTAGATGACTTTTACTTTCTGCAGTAGTTGTACATATTAACTTATTATATGTTATCAGATGGTTAATATTTCTTATAGCCTTGTAAATACATTTCTATTAATACTGTGCTACTCATGACTGGATCTTCAGTTAGGATGCTAGTGATCTTTATACAATTTCAGGTAGCTCATCCAAAGCTACCAATAAAGTGCATGTCATTTTGTCATTTCATATCTATATTGGGAGTACACAGTTAACAAAGTGGCTGTAATTGCTGGTGGGGTGAACTCTGTGAATAAACTTTATGTAGTTTTCATCTGGTCATTTTAAACAATATTTATTCTGGCTTTGCAGGTGTGTGTGTGAATTAAGCTTAAATACTTTAACTCGTGTGTGTGTGTGTGTGTGTGTGTGTGTGTGTGTGTGTGTGTGTGTGTGTGTGTGTGTGTGTGTGTGTGTTAAACAAATTTGAAATACATGACATCCAACATCCTAGCTGACAAGTTCAGTGCAAACTTCTCCCCCCGTCCCCACCAAAAGGGCAAATATTTATCCCAGCAGAGTGCTGCCCCCCTGACATCTCAGATGCTCAGGTAAGAGCTGCCCTCTCCAAAGCAAAAAACACAGCATCAATGGGACCAGACGGTGTCCCGGGCTGCATCCTACATGAACTCCAAGAAGAGCTAAACCCAAACATAAAACTACTGTTCAATCTCAGCCTTACTACAGGATATGTACCCAAAGAGTGGCGTACAGTAACAGTGGTCCCTCTCCACAAAGATGGTGCCTCAACGGATCCTGGAAACTATTGCCCCATAAGCCTGACTAGCTTGGTCTGCAAAGCTATGGAAAGGATCATCATGGACCTCATAAATAAAGATATTGGGGACCTACAGACACTGGATCCTACCCAGTTCGGCTTTGTTAAGGGCAGATCCTGCCTCTTAAACCTGGTTGATTTCTTTTTAACAGTCACCATGGCCATTGACGAGGGGAAGGTGGTCCACACAGCCTACCTGGACCTTGCAAAAGCCTTCAATACAATACCCCACTCGGGCATTATAGATAAGCTCACCAGCTTAAATATAAACCCCTATGTCACTAGATGGGTTGCAAACTGGCTCAAGGACAGAGCCCACATGGTTAGAATTGCTGGAGCCATGTCAGACTCCAAATCAGTTACAAGTGGCATCCCACAAGGCTCAGTCCTGGGACCTCTCTTATTCGGTATATATTTCCCGGAGGTACAGGCCAACACGGAAGGACTGTGGCTGACTAAGTTCGTAGATGACTGCAAACTGGGTGCCATAATCGACTCTCCAGCCGACACAAGCATCCTTCAAAAGGGCCTCATAGAAACAGACAACTGGTGCCAGTGCCATGGCCTCAAGCTAAACGCCAGAAAGTGTATAGTCATCCACTTTGGCAAAAACAAAGTGCCCACAAATTACCACATAGGTGGTAATCCATTAAGTACAGAAGAAGTAATTAGGGACCTGGGGACCCAAGTTGACAGCAATCTCATATTTGACAACCACGTGGCCAAAGTGGTTAGAAAAACATTTTTTATAGCCCACCTAATCATGAAGGGATTCACATCTAGATCAGGGGAGGTCATCGTGCCTCTTTACTCATCCCTCATCAGGCCCATAATTGAGTACAATGCCCCTTTTGGGATGTAGCTTACCAGACACCTGCAGCAACTGGAAAGACCCCAAACGTACCTCACCAAGAGGATCATAGGGCTCAAACTGATGCCATATGCTGCCCGGTTAAAGAAACTCCAGCTCTACTCAGTGGCATACCGCCTGCTCAGAGGCGATCTGGGCCTGACATATAAAGCCATGTCCAACCCGGAATTAATGGACATGCTGCACCTCAGAAAATCCAAATCCCATCGAGCTACGCTCGAGACTTGAACCTCAGCACTGAAATAAATAGGACATGCTGGAGGGACAGATTCATAACCCAGAGGCTCCCTTCACTCTGGAATAAAATCCCAGTCCAGGTTAGGCAGAGTCCCTCATTGAATCTCTTCAAGAGGAATCTTGATGAGAGGATAGGAGATCGTAGGTTTACCCCGGGTATCACTTCTGTGTCACTGTTAGACAGAGGCACAGTATACTAACCTCGAAAAAGGGCATAGCAAAATTAATTTAAAATGGGTGGCGAAAGCCAAACACACTCTGGCTAGGCTTATAAATGCCCTAGGGCAGATAGCCTAGTATGAACCTATGAACCTATGACTTTTGTCATTATTATTCATTTTCTGACACAGGCATCTGAGAAGGACGCAGTCAAGGTAACTATAATTCTTGGGTTAGTGGGATGTCTGTGGATAAAAATGACTGACCCTGCTGAGCCGATAAAGCAAGAAAAAAGTTGTTAGTCTGTATATGGTTCTAGGTGATTGTCACTGTTGAAGTGCCACTCTTACTCCTTGTGCAAAAAATGGTTAAAATGGTTTGTAGACGGATGGTTCTATTAGTCTATATTTAAAGATGTAGTGTGCACTGATGTAAAGCAAATTGGAATACTTTATTGTGGTAATTTTTGTTACCGTCAGATGTGATGTTTATACCGACCGGAAAGTGGCCATACTTCTTGAGTGCTTTTGCATTATAATGACAGTAGTGTGAGTGACCTTTCATGGTTGAAATGTTCTGCAATTGGTACTTTTGTCATTGTTGGTTCATACACTTTGTTTCCGTGCTTACTGGGAAAATTAAAAACACACACTTTAAAACAAATGTTGCTATATTAAACAAGAACTATAATTTAAAACAATCAGGGAGGTGAATCAAAGAACACATGCATTCAACTACCCCAACATTAATTGGGAGACTTATGCATGGACGGTGCAGTGGTGCAGCAGTTATGTTGCCCCTCACAGCAAGAGGTTGTCAAGTTCGATTCTCAGCTGAGGTGCCTTCTGTGCAGAGTCTGCATGTCCTCCCTGCATTTGTGTGGGTTTCCTCCAGGTGCTCCGTTTTCCTCCCGTGTTACAGAGATATGCATCTGGAGCATTTCTCCCCGGGCCTCCGCTGAAACTTGGCTTTGTTCCAAGTCAGACCTTTCTGGTTAACAAATGTTAAATAAGTAAAAAATAATAAATAAATATACATCAAATGAGTATTCCCAGAAATTTCTGGACTTCAAGACAACTCTCTGGACCAGTTTGTACACACCCTAATTAGGGGCAATAAAATCTTGGACTTGATCCTTGTCAGTATGTGACGGTATTGTTCCTCATCAATTGTCACTTCTTCCCTAGTCAAATTGGATGACAAGTCAATCAAATTTACCATATGATTGAAGCCAGCAGTATCTTCCTCTGTATTCTAAAATTATATTGAGTTTAATTTACTTAAATTGACTGATGACCCGACTAAATTCAAAATCCCCTTCCAAGCAGATGACCCCACAAATTATGTAGAATCTTTGCTGTTGAATTCTATGTACATGTAGATAGCTGCATAGATGCATCAGTCCCCCTCAGAAGTAAGTAAAATGAAACATTTAATAATAAGCATATATGGTGAAACTCAAAAATTAACAGAGTTTGTTGTAAAAGAAAAACAATCATTGCATGCAAAAATATATTTAACTCTCAAGATGCTAAAAACATTCATGCTAAACTAAACAGGGACTCTGGACCCTGATGAAATCAATCAAAGCCAGATATGAGGCAAAAATTGCAACACAGATGAAGGATGACCGCAAAGCCTTCCTTAACTCTATTATTTTTTTATTTATTTTTAAGCAAATATCTTTTTTCAAATTATCACTTACGACATAGGAAGTCATAAATTTATATAAATAAAAACAAACCATATTGACATATTTTTAGTTGCAAACATCATACATTACATATAATCTATCCAGTCATTGTTAGTCAAACATTACACAGCTTATTCAAATTCTACCTTCTTTTAAATCTCACTCCTCCTGCAAAATGTTGTTCTGCATGTATTATTCCTAAAATTCCCATTTTTTTCTATGTAATTTGTTCCTACCCTTTTATAAAGATTATACTTCTAGTTGTTTTATCTCTGTTACTATATTCACAACTTCTAGTGCAGTTGGTTCAGACTTTGATTTCCATGTTCTAGTAATTGCTTTTTTGGCAGCCATCATAATTAGACTCAGCAAGGCCTTATTATGTCTAGGCACTTCCAATTCTGTATCATAGCTCAGAAAAAACATTTCCTTAGTTATATCTATTTTCTCACCTAGTATTTCTGATGAAGTAGTCTGTGGGGAATTCTTAAAGTCTGCCAACTCATTACTCTCCCCAAAAATATGTTCCCAGTTACCTGTTTCTTCCCCATCATGCCACCAACATTAGCTGTCTGCCTAAGGAAAAATTATTTTGAGTCTACTTGGGGTTAAAAAAATATGTACACACTTCTAATCAAAGTTCCTAAATCTTGGGAGATAAGCATATATCCCCCATTATTTCATTGTGAATTGCTTACGCAGTCTGTCTTCCCAATCCTTTATAAGCTCCGGTGAGAGATTCTTATAGTTACCATGCAGTATTTTATATGCTATACTAATTATCCCTTTTTAAATAGCAGCTTCTGTTTTAGATTATACTAAAAACTCTGCCAGCCTTGATCTTTTACTTGGGATCCCCTATTTCTTTCACTTTGCTTATACTCTGATATCAATCCATGATAGGGAAGGCAATCTCTAGCCTGCAGTCCAAATAAATTATTGGCCTGTTCCCATTCTATTACCTTTCCCTCTCTAATTATTTTCTCCAAATATCTTGTTTCCTTTTCGAGTTTTCTCCAGTAAATTCCAGCCCACTCTTGCCTATGCCATTAACCTTATAAACAATGCTCAACATTGCCCTGAGTTAATAGTTAATCATATCACATACTTGGAAACATAGCCAATCTAGTAATGGGCAAATTTAGCTAATTTTTTTTTCCCTCTCCCCTTCTTTATTCCTGGACTACATAGCCACATCTATACCTTTGAAATCTCCCTTAAACAAGTCTTCAATGCACTATCTAAGGCTAAGAAGACTACTTCCATGGGGCTGGATAAAATAGCAGGCTGCCTACTCATCATCCTGAAACAGGACTTGCCTGATCCCTATGCAAAGACTATGCAATGCAGCCTCCAAGCAGGCTTCAAGCCAGATGAATGAAGGACAGCAACAGTCATCCCCTTGCACAAAGGAGGGGCATCAATGGACTCAGATAATGATAGACCCATAAGCCTGACCATCCTCATTTGTAAGGCTATGGAAAGGATTGTTATGTAGTTAATAAACAAGGATATAGACAACTTATGAACTCATGATCTAAATTGGTTTTGGTTTGTAAAGTACAGATCCTGCCTACTTGACCTGGATGATTTCTTCAAGAAGCCGGCTAACCCAATGGATAAGGGCAAATCAGTATGCACAGCATAACAAGACCTAAGAAAGGTGTTCAACACTATCCCACACTGGAATATTGCAGATAAACTCTCCCAGGTAAATGTTAATCCCTGTGAATTTCAATGGTTAACAAACTGTCTCACAAAGTGAACTCTGGAAATTAAGATTTATAGATCTACCTCCTCAAAAGTGGCATACTCCGGGGGTTCAATCCTCTTTGGCATGTACTTCTCAGAGTTCAAACAAATGTCAAGGGTTCATGACTAAATTTGCAGATGACTGTAAATTTAGTGCCATCATAAACTTCACAGAGGACACCAAGATCCTCCAAAGAAACTTTCCTATACAAATACCTGGCATAAAAACATGGACTAGAACTAAATGCCAAGAAATGTATAATAGCTTTATTTGACAAGGATGACTTCCCTTGTAAATAACATACCCCTGAAAGTTGTTGTTAGATTTGTGGATCTGGCAACCTATATCAACAACAAACTGTATTTTTATCATCTGTATAGTTAGAGATCTGAAAACCTATATCAACAACAAACTGTCTTTTTATCATCTGTATAGTTAGAGATCAGGAAACCTATATCATCAAAAACTGTGTTTTTTATCATTATGACAAATGCATCTGCTATTGTAAGGAAGGTTTTTTTTCTTTTTGCATAGCTCCAGGTCCATTAATGTAATCATTCCACTGTACTCTGCTTTCATTAGACCGCTTATTGTATGTAAGGCCCCTTCTGGTGTGTATGTGTACAAATACTTGTTACAACTGAAATGATCATAGTGCTTTCTTACTTAAAAACTCAAGTGCCTAAATCATAAAAGCTATGCAGACCATTTCAAAGCATTGCCTCTCTTCTTAGCATAATACAGGTTACTAAAAGGCAAATGCTGATTTGCATTTAAAGCCTCAGCAGATCCTTTCCTGTTAGACCTATTACACATTCACAACTCCAACGGTAGCATGAGCACCTACTCATGAGATATCATTCTCTTTTGCAACATAAGTAGCACACAGTGGAGGGATTGGTACATATCTCAGAAAATACTGCTTCTATGGATCTGTCTTCCACCCCACATCAATTAAAGTGATCTCTTGTTAAATAAAATAAGATTTCAATACACAGGAGGTTCAGGTTAAAAAGTTTACTAGTGTACACCAGGAGGCAAAAAACGTACAAGTACAGAATTTTGTCTGACATGAAACAGGAAGCACACAATTTTATATAGGTTTAACATTTAAGCTATGCCCATCTTACTGACGTGATATGTCACAGGGCATCTACATTACTTTTAGCTTACAGTCTGTTATTCATAAAGCTGTTGATGCTGTATATTTAAAAAAAACGTTTTCTCTAGATACAATACGGCCTTGCTATCCAGCTGGTCAGACATAATGTCTTTCTGTAAAATTACTTCTTCAAGGTTTCATATCAGTTCAAATACAATAGCAGCTTCAGTCTTTTAATACACGTCTTTGTTCTCTGTTACACTTTCTGACACAGCTCCGTGCTATCTCAGTAATACATATACAAGGCCAAATCGTTCCAACAGGAAAGAGCAGAAGATTTCATTATTTCACACATTTATTTTCCTGACCCAGCAGATAATCACTTGTGAAAAGCATAAACATTAACACTTGCTAAGCTAGCATTCTGTCAGGGTCAAAGATCAGCTTTGCTTCAAGCCACACTGCAGTTTCAAAACTACTTACATTTACACATGAATTAATCCTTACTGTTATATGATTAATAGAATAAAATGCATTATATACTACTTTGCTTTTAAATTAGCATTTCTCATGTATTCAAATACAAATTTTTTCTAACATTTTCCCCCCTATTAATACTTTTTATTCTATTTTGAAGTATGCATAGTGTCATTTCATCTCTTAGCCTTTTCCACTTAGGATTTTCAGCTAGGTGAGTCATTCAATCTATACTTCAGAAAAAATGTCATCTGAGATCAATCTTTCAATCTCAATATCTTGGTACAAAGTTTCAGTAACAGATACATCAATAAAATCTTTGATTAATCTTTTCATGCAGGGAATTCCACAGCAAACACATACTCCTATTAAGAGTATACCCACACAAATGGCAATCAGAATATTCATTAGGATGGAACCCCACCCCCCAAACAGATTCTGGAAAAAGTCCATCAGTGGGTTTGGGCCTGGTTCAGTCATGACTGATACTTGCTGAATTACCTTTAGGTGGTTATTGATCTCATGACGATTGTCAGGAATATAAGCACAGCATTCTTCTTTGATAAGCGTGCACGTACCACCTCTCGCCGCTAGGGTGAAGTCAAGTGCCATCCGATTTTGTAGCACAACAGTTCTCATTGCATTCAGTTCATCAGTCACCAGTTCTAGGGTGGAAAAAGTTGCATTACTCATTACTTCGCGAAGTTTCGACAACTTCCTCAGCTCCCAGATCGATTTGACTGCTCCATAGGCTGGGAATATTCCTGCTCAAGATATAACACTGTCACTCAAGTCCATATGAGTCAATTTGCTTTTATCTTTCACTGAATTGTGGTCTTTCCAGCCAGCTTCGATCTTTCCAACTGGATTCACAGGTTTTTCAACTGGACCTTCAGGCTTTCGAGCTGCTTCTCTCACGTTTTGTATCTTACCCAAAGGTAATTCTGCAGTATGTCTTATTGCCGGAACCAAATAACCCAAAAAACAACTGCCGGACCAATTCTCAGGTAACCATTTATATGCCTTTTTCCCACAAATAAATAACAGTTTTCTACTATAGTACTAATACACATCAGCCCTGCATGAAACATTTTCTGATCTATAACTGACAATTGTTTAAACAAAACTGGATCTTTACGAATGTCATTCATAGTTGTTTTCAATGAGTTCAAATATGAGTCATAATTAGTATTGCAAAAAGTATTGCCATTACCATTCTTAATATAACATCGGTAAGATATGGTTATATTACAATTGCTCCAGCCCACCTGGAGGGTGTCATTTTTATAAAAACATACAACTCCTTTTTGTATGACAGGTAAAAATAAAGCTATTTTGTCCTGTGATCTCACAGTTCCTGTATCGAAAAGTAAATTCTCCCGAGTCTCATTTATCCCCAAAGGGACAGCAGACATTATCAATCCTTCATATGCTGTTGGTATAGCTGTACAAACCCAGCAATTTGAAATGTTCATAGTCTCTGCATATACACGTTTCATGGCTAGGTATGTGTTAAAATTTGGATGCCAGTCTATAGATGTTTCATCATGCCTTCCCACTTTCACTTGTGTGGTTGTGTGTAGGATAAACCACAACAAGAGGAAAATTGTCACAATTACAGTCAATAAATGTACACTCAACAAAATGATTATGCAACATCTCTGGGGTTGTTCTAAATTTCTTTTCGCTTTGTTTTTGACCATCTCAGTCTGGTTGTGTATCAGTCATAAAGTTTTTATCAAGATGAAAGTTCTTTACCGGTTTACAATGTGTCAAATGAACCCAGGACGTCCTCTCGGCCATTCTGACTGCAGTAGGCATTGCCAACAGAACCTGGTATGGTCCCTCCCACTTTGGACTCGCCCAGTTCTTCCTTTTCATCACTTTCAGCCAAACCCACGACCCTGGGGCCAAGACTGCTTCCACCGGTCTGGTCTGTTCCTTATCTGAAAAAGAGTTAAACTGCAAAACAGATTTATTTGTTAACAGTTTCCTCATATAACTAGCTAATGAACTGTCAGCCTCTTGCTCTGCAGGCATGAGAGCTTTCCACTGAGGCACATAATATGCTCTCCCAAAAAACATTTCAAAGGGAGTCAAACCCTTTACATTTGGAACCGTTCTCATACTCAGCAGTGCTAAAGGCAGACAGTATATCCAATTATTTTGGGTTTCCTCTACTAGCTTCCTAAGTTTACTTTTTAGGGTACCATTGTACCTTTCCACCAGTCCTGCTGACTGTGGGTGGTAGGCACAATGGTTCTTTAAGGAGATACCAAAAAATCTCCCAAGTTGGTGGATTGTCTGGTTCACGAAATGTGTGCCATTGTCACTATAAATCCTTTCCATAATGCCAAATATAGGGATTACTTCTTTTATCAGGGCTTTTGCCACTGTTGCTGCATCCGGGTTTTTGGTTGGAAAAGCTTCTACCCATTTAGAAAACATGTCTACAATAACTAAACAAAAATGTTTCCCTTCACATTTATTCAATTCTATGAAATCCATACAAATAGTATGGAACGGGTATGGTGGTATAGGAAAACTTCCTTGCTTGGTTTTAAATGCTCCTTGTGCATGGTGCTTGTTACAAGTCTGACAAGCTGCACAAATTTTTTTTGTGTAGTTTGTGTATCCATATGTTTGGAATATTTGGTTTACTAACTGTAATATCCCCCCTGTTGAGACATGGCACTGCCCATGGCTCAACAAAGCTGCATATCTAAATAAATTAGATGGCAATATCGGTTTTCTTTCTTTGGAAATGTACAGTCCATTCTCAAGAATTGCACCTCGTTTTACCCATTTTTGTTTTCTGCTTTTGTAGTAAGCATCTGCATTGTTTTTAACATGTCTAAATCTAAAATCTCAGAGGGTTGTAATTCCTCATTTAAAAGTAAAGTTTCTGAGTCTGAGGCTGCTTGCTTTGCAGCTGCATCAGCTCGTGTATTGCCTTTCGAAATCTTATCCTGCTGTTTCGTATGAGCTACACATTTACAAATAGCTACTTTGGTAGGTAACTGAATAGATTCTAATAATTCCAAAATAAATTGCACATGATTAATAGGTTTTCCACTAGATGTTATCATTCCTCTATTTTTCCATTGTTGTGCAAATACATGTACTGTAGAAAAAGCATACTGACTATCAGTATATATGTTCACACACTTGTTTTTGCTAAAGTACATGCCCTCGTCAAAGCTATCAATTCTGCTGCTTGTGCAGATAAGTTGTGTGGTAAGGATTGAGCTTCTAAAATTTCAGTGTCTGTAACTACTGCATACCCTACCAGATTCTTCCCTGTAGGACCCCTTCTGCATGAGCCGTCCACGTAATATGTCACCTCAGCATTATCCAAGGGCATATCTGTGAGATCTTGTCTAGGTAAAGCTAACTGTTCAATTTCCTGCAGGCAGCTGTGTGGTGTGCCCTCCACAGGAGTTGGAAGTAATGTTGATGGATTCAATGTCGTACATCGTTCAATTGTCATATGAGGTTGGCTCAGCAGTATAGTTATACACGAAAGATGTCTTGCAGGGGAAAGGTATGCCACTTTTTCTTGCAGTAAAATTATTGCAACTGCATGAGGCACTCTCAGTGTGAGAGGGTGGAATAACACCACTGAGGCCGAAGCGTCTACTGCCATTGCAGCTGCAACTACTGCTTGTACACAGTGAGGCAAAGATCACGCCACTGGGTCTAACTGTGATGAATAGTAGGCTATGGGGCGTTGCTTGTCCCCATGTTGTTGCGTTAATACTGACGTCATATTTGTTTCCAATCTACGGTCTGAAAAAAACGTTTGTGATAATTTGGAAGTCCTAAAACTAATGAAGAAGCTATCAACTGCTTCAACCTGCAGAAAGACGTTTCTGCTTCGGTTGTCCATTGTAAAATATCTTGTGCTGCCATTGGTGTCTTATATATCAAGTCAGTCAGTGGAGCAGATTCCAAAGCATAATTTGGTATCCAGCTCCGACAAAAATTAGTTGTACTCAAGAAAGACATAATTTCTTTCTTGGTTGTTGGTTTGGGTGCTTGCAAAATTGCTGTTTTTCTTTCCTCATCTAGTATTCTACCTTCATTGGATATTACATATCCCAAGTATCTAACTTGTTTTCTCCAAAGTTGTAACTTACTTTTGTTTACTTTGTATCCTTGTGTTGCTAAAAATTTCAATAATGCTACAGTATCCTCCCTGCACTGTTACTGGGTGGGGGCTGCTAGCAAGATGTCATCTACATAAAGTAGAATTTGACTACCTCCCGGTGGGGTAAACCCTGCCAGGTTGCTAGCCATTTCTTGTGCAAATATTGTTGGACTCTCACAATATCCCTGTGGTAGTCGAGTATATGTATACCTTTTACCCTGAAATGTAAATGCAAACCAATATTGACTATCAGGATGTATAGGTATTGAAAAGAAAGCATTGCTAATATCTACCCCAGAGAAATATTTCTGTTGCGGTTCTAAATCGTTTAACAAAGTATGTGGGTCTGGCACCATCTTGTACCATCCGCCATTCCCCGTTTGCTTTTTTAACAGGAAATAGGGGTGTATTACATGGTGAATCAGGAGATTCTATCAGTACTCCTTCTTTGAGTAATGCTGCCATTATAGGCTTAATTCCTATTTCTGCATCCTTTCTCAAAGGGTATTGTCTTTTCTGTGGTCTAAAAGCTGACTTTGGGGTTATTGTAACTGGTCCTGCTGTTCGAATAAGTCCTACATCTGACTTGCCTGTTGACCAAAGAGTTGTTGGAATTTCACATAAAGCCTTTTCTTCTTCTTCTAATAAAAAGGCTAATCAGCTGTCCTCGTCTTACTGTCCTTACCCACAGATAGTAACCATGGTGTGATTGCAGTGGACTAGAGAAGGCATGGCACCCTGTCCTATCACTACAATAGGCACATAATTGCAGACAGTGCACCTTCACTATGTTCCCCACTGGACATCTGCAACAACTGTGGTGCCATCAAATGTGACCCACAAGGGACATACCATGCTTTAAACACATGCCCTATATAGACAGATACCATCGACACCAAGGAATACCTATATCATGCTATCAATGTAGGTTCAGGGTCAACCTGGTGTCCATTACCAGTTCCCCCCACATGAGGCCAGGACTGGCACATCTGATGATGATGATCTGTGTACACAACATGGGCCAGACACCCCAGGTACAGTTCCACATGTCACTGAACATACATTTTTTATTTTTTATTTTTATTTAACATTTGTTGACCAGGAAAGCCTGACTAGGTTCCACAGATCCTGTTTTCAGTGGAGGCCCGGGGAGAAATGCTCCAGAAGCATGTCTTTAGACAGTGGGAATTGTGCACATCACAGACACTGTCCATGTCATGGACTATAGAACACATACATGGCAAGCATTGCACAGCACTGGCCACACACAAAAGTAACACAGGTGAGTGGATAGTGAATACAATACCCACCTGTGTGGGCCAATCCAGACACTACACCCCCGAGCCACACTGCAGACCATTGTCATGTAGCCTGATGCCAAGGTATTCCCTTCACCTAGCCTTGTACAGCTTTTCTGCCACAACCAGTACATACCCATGAAGCAATGCACCCATGCATATCAGTACTGGCACCCTGTGTCTGTCTGTGTGGAGTATGATGCTTACGCCCACATTCACACTCACTACAACTCCCATTTGGCCTACTGAAGCATGCTGTCTGATGGCAGACATCTTCACATACCCTTTGCCCATATAACATCTGGCTAACCCCTGTGGTGCATGTGATACCTGTGCATTACTGTATTGTGGCAAACTAGCTAGTTAGGAAGTCTATTCCTGACCCTGTCAAGTGTGTCAATGTGTGCGAGTCGCTGAGAGAGTGTGGCTGTGTTGACATTGACACATGTTTATGTGGATAGGCACATGTACTGCACCTACCTTATCACTCCTATATCACTGTTGCAGATGTCACTCACCATCAGATTTACCTTTGGACAGCTTCCCAACATGTAAGCTATGTGGCGCATGCAATAACTGCATAGAGATGTGATAGCAATCCATAGTCAGTCAGGTGTTTAGAACCCCATACTGGTAGGTGTGTGACACAAACATGCTCATGTTTTACTCTCCCACCCCCTCCCTGACTTACTTTGCATCTGTCTGTCTCTCTCACTCCCCCTCTGGTGGATGTGGAGAATTACACTTGCTTTCCTTAGGCCAGCAGCTTATGTTTTGTAAGTGATGCTCATGATCAGCTGATGACCTCTGCACGAATTGCAGTCCCACTCTAGCTGATTGCATGTGGAACAGCTGGGGTAACATTCCCATAGCTAATTGCATGGAAACACACTCCAATATTTAGGAACCTCATGTTGGTGTTGGGCCTTTTCATTCACTGTGAGTAGGACCTAAATTTGGTGTTTGGCAAACAGCATCACAGATGGTATTGGGATGTACCTGTAACAACATACACTGTGGAATCAGGCCAACAGACAGGAGGGGGATGTGCCAGACATGACTGCAGAATGTAAGTGTTGCTCTTCTGCATTTGGAGTAATGTCAGATTAACTGGGTGTGTGTAAATATGGCTGAGCTACATGATTTAATACCTGTCACGACAATGTTATGTGTTTGAGGAAACTCCCATCTGTTGGGTTATCTGCAGACTGGGCAGTGTGCGGAGCCTTTTATTTCTTGTGTTATTCACAGAACATCTATCTGAGAACTCCAGAAGCATAGTGTGAGGTTTGCAGTCAGTACACGGAGACAGCCATGAGAGTAACTGACTTCATATCCCTCATAGGACATATGTCACAACAAACCCTGGAATGACAGTAAATGTATGAGGTTATCACAGCAACATGCCAATATTGGGCCAGTGTTTGTAGCTACAGCCACAAGTCTGTCAACCTTTGTACATATGTCATGCAGTAAGAGGTGCATATGTTCTGTACACCATTGTTTATTGACATCATACTTGACAACAAGCCAGTCAGATAGACTGCTAGACATGTTATGTATAGTAGGGGTTGTTTCTGAGGACATAACTTGGGCATTCTGCAGTTGTATGTACAGTACTGGGGTCTGTGTACTTATGGTGATTGTCTACAGTATGTGTATTGCACATACGTATCTTGGGCTGTACACAGACTGTGTTAGATGCCATTGTTCCACTTTCTGCTCCAGTGTATGGTACTCTATTGGATCACATGTCTGTAGGGCGAGAGACACACATGTTCCATACCACAGGCAGGCATCGGACCACACTGTGTCATGACCCAGTGTATGTAGGGTTAGTGTGTGAGTGGCACATAAGAGGATGGTGTTTATCAAATAGACCATATAGTGTCATATTAAGCTTGCATACCATATGTGGCTTGTGGCTGTGTTCACATTGGTTGTGGGTATGCATTTTCTCACAGGTGTCTTACTCTGTGCTGTGACATGTGTGTAGAGCCTGCTATAATTGCAGGTACATGTGTATTCCCCCATACAAAATGTAGTCCAGTGTTGTGGCAGTCTGCCCGTAGTTTGCAGAGTGCTTTGTGAAATGCCTGGCAGCGTAGTGTAATTACCCTGTGTGCTGTTATGTCCAGTTATTTGCAAGACATACTGCTGCCAGGCCACAATAACTGTTGTGTATTTCTGAGAAAGCAGTGGGATTCTGTTCAGATGTATGTCACTAACTACTGGGTTCTAATTGGCCATGTGACCTCTATACCACCAGGTATTATGTGTCAGGACAGACTGGATTGTGTGACTGCATAAACCGTGTGGGCATATGTAGTCCAGTATCCACATTGTGAGGCGTGGTCTACATGTCTCGCATGAAGGGAATATGTGCACACCACTGGACTGACCACTGAGTGCCAGACTGTCCACATATATTGGCCATATCTCTGCTGTAGCCCACAAGTGCATTACTTTGCTAGCAGTGGTAATGTACTATGGTGTCCTTAGGATGTCTGTCAGTAGCCAATGGTGCACATGTCAAAAGCAGATGTGACCTACCACATACAACATGTCTGTTAAGACACCTCTGTTACAGTAGCAACAGACTACATATATACCTGCAATACATACATGACATCCCCTTGACTAAGAGGTTGGGACTATTGGTGCTGAAGTAGGACTCCACTCCATGTTCTGGACATATGGTAAACATATATATATATATATATATATATATATATATATATATATATATATCCATATAGAAATATACACATACACATATCTACATACATATATGGATATATATATATATATATATATATATATATATATATATATATATATATATATATATATATATATATATATATATATATATATATATATATATACATATATAAACACTCAGATATATACATATACACAGCAATATATGTCTACACATATACAGATAGATACATATGCACATATAGTTATGGATATCTATATATCTATATATATATATATATATATATATATACATTTATAGATACATATATGTTTTTGTTGTCTTTCGGCTTTTCCCGGTTAGGGGTCACCACAACGGAACTCCGGTCCGCCAATGATTGGAAGTAGATTTTGACAAACACCGAGATGCCAGCTCGACATTCAACCTTCAACAAAGGCATGCCCATTTACGCATGTCTTTCGAACACACACACACACACACACATATATATATATATATATATATATATATATATATAACTAAGTATATCTAATTAGATATGTATGCACATATAATTATAGGTATCTGCATATATATCAACATAAATAGGTTTATCTGTAATCAAAGGATGTACATACATATATATCTATATACACACACACACATATATATATATATATACATATATATATATATATATATATATATATATATATATATATATATATATATATATATATATATATATATATATATATATATATTAAAATACAAAAAGATCTACAAGTGGCCATATATATGATGGACTATACAGATGTGTAGATGTATGTTTGAATATATCTGTGATTATACATGTAGACATATATCAACATATGTATATGTATATATCCATTTTCTTGTCATGTGTAAACATCACGGTTGTGTATACCTTCCCAGATGTATCTCACCATACGTATCTGATAAGTGTATATTTAGATATAACAACATATGTGATGTAACAGTAATATCAATAACAAGTACTACACAATTGTGGAAGTCAAAGCAATTTTTCAATACTATTCAATATGTGTAGTGACAGATATTGGAAAAACAACAACTGTCTTCACAGCTGTCATGACGTTGTGGTTAACTGTTGTGACTATATTATATAGGGTCCTGGGTTCAATACCTGCAACAGCTGTTTATTTTGTTGCTGGCCAGAATAAGGGCTGCTGGATACAGAGTGGTTAATGCAATTTTGAGCAGCAGGTTTGCACGAAGCTAAGCTACGGTTAAACGTACGGGTGCTTAGATTATGTAGGCTTTGATTACCAGTGTACAAATCTGTTTAGCTGTTAAATTGCAGCAATGCTGACACCTGCTAAGCATGGCTCAGCCCTGGTAACCAGTGCTCACATCCCAGTCTGTTAACATAGCAGGGTAATGCAACTGTAATAAGTGTATGTAATGCCATGTACAATACATGCGTCTATGTGCTGTCATGACAGTGGCAAGGGATTTGAGTGTCATGTCTGGGACACACAAGTATATAAGATTTGGACAGCACTGTTATCCATTAGAATGTGTTACATACAAGGGTAGTAACCCAGATTACATGCTGTCACACTGGCATGTACGGTATCATGGCTGTACTACTGTTAACAGTGCTTTCCCAGTCAAGAGTAGAGTGCCAAATGTAGTACTGCCAACAAGCACACCTGCAAGCATAGCTGAACTCTGAGGCCTCACTGTCATGTTCCTGGTGTGGGAGCTGTGTCACAGTATATATCCCCTACTGGATAATGATCTGACATGTGGAATGTAACTGTAGACTACCGTCTGTACAGCACATGTCAGTGAGGGCTTCCAACATGTAGTAATGGCATACATATTGTTGTCAAACGTCTATCTGTCGACACATTCATCCTATTGCATAGCTACTTACCAAGATGATGTCTGTCAGTCCCTGTACAGATGTGCAGATGGCAGGTATTCAGCTTGGATGCGTACAGGCAACCTATGCTTGACTGACACTGACATGTCTGCCCAGCTGTGTTATAACTGGCACATAGATGAGACAACACCCTGTACGCACCACATGCCAATTGTACCTCCACTACACTTACACAGTCAACAGAACATGCTTGGATACAGGTCTCCATCACAGACACTAACCATATGTTGTAATACATGTTGCATACATGTCAACTGGATCACTTCTTTGGCCATTTGCAGGAGGCAGCCAGAGGATTGGCTGATGCATGTCACTCTCACCCTAAGGGTCACCACAGTCGTGTCTATCGCTAAATTGCCTGCTGGCACATGGCAGGTGGCATGATACTACTGTACACACATCCCCTACACTACCCATCTCTCCATGGACAATAGACAGGTACACACCTATGACCACCTGCAGCGATGCACCCCAGTACTGACACGTGTACATGGGCATTACTGAGGATAGCAGTGTCTGTGTGTTAGTACACCTGTAGTTGGGGATACCATGAGGGCCTTCACAACCACTGCATCCTGCACCACACTTGTTAACATACACTCATTAATACCACTCATTAATGTAGCATTCCTCTAAATGCCTAGACGAGTGATCACAGCACATGACCTGTTACTCCATTACCTCCTTGACCTGAGTGGAGTTGGTTTTACATGGCCTCACTGCTGTCATCCAGTGTTCACCCTGTGTATGTCCAGGCATTATGAGCATGGCCCCTATATGTTAGTGGGTACTACGTTCACTCCATAATGTCATGCACTGGAGTGTCATGTGTAAGTACTTCCGAGTACATGGTAGATCTGCTGCTCAATCAACCTATCATGTGACAACTGTAATATATGGATACACTTCCTGGTGTTGTCTAGTAATTCCCCAATGCATCTGTAGTGCTGCATACATGGTTTGTCATTCACCTCTCTGCTGATTGCAATATTAAGGGTATACCTGGTGTCTACTTTCCCTTCCAATGCATGTTTCATGCTACAAACCTTATTATACTATCAGCTGTCCTGTGATTACATATTAGGCAAGGATTCCTAGTGTCTCATGTGTCAGTCCATGTCCATGTACTGCATGATCCCAAAGGGAAGTACTGCTGTATGAACAACCCCACAATCACACATGTGCATACATGGACACACACACAAACACACACACATGTGCTCACACACCCTATAAGCATCAACCCCCCTCCAATCCACCAGATTGAACTTACAGACAAAATAACCACCACACACACACATACACACACACACACACACACACACACACACACACACACACACACACATACAGGTGAGGTTGCACAAAGATAGTACACGCAGTCCTCCCACTACCCATCTGTCAACATGCATAACATATGGTACTCAACAGCATGCAGTGCAGCTATAGTCAGTCCGTACTAGCAACAGTATACATGTGTGTGATGCATGGACTATGTTAGTAGGTTATGCCCCTTCCCCTGGAAAACACTGCATGTATGTACACAGTATTGCCGTGCACCTGTTCTGCACCCTGCCATGTACTGTGCACCAAACATTACAGGTGTACAAACCATTGCAGAATGTATATTACTGTGCCAGTTATGTCTGCTCTAATGCTCACAGCCCCTATGTTTTTCAGCAACACATACTTGGGATGATATGTGCACAGATGGCATTTGTGAATGCCTGATGTCTGATTTACAGATCTCAACATCAGCAGCAGTGCATGTATGACCAATCCAATACTATTACACTGGCAACCATCAGACCTTACCATCGCTATGGGGAGTTTACACACCCTTATTGATATGACACACTCTTCCTTGATCTGCAATGGGACCACATCACCACATATATTAACCGTACATGCATCTGATATGTGACATATGTCCTGTACATTCACATGCAGTGTCTAAAAAATGTGTTAGGTGTGCAGATGCTGTCTGTGATGCATACACACCATGGGTGCATATGTGTGCATGCCCATATCATGATAGTTTGTTGCACCTATTGTTATGTGTACTACAGTAGTCACTATTCCTGGCAGGGGTATACTAGCATGGGTCATCTGCATTTGCCAGTGTATGGTCAGTCTGCCCTACACATGTCCCCCAATTCTGCATGATCAAGGTCTACTCATGTGCACATCCCTTGGTGTTCACACATTGCCATCACTATTACTCTGGGGGTAGGGTTACATCTGCCACAGTTCCTGAACCTCACTGTGTGCAGATACAGCCATTCTTTGCATCCTTAGGATCCCTGCTGCAGTCCCCACCTTCACCCTTTTTGCAGATGCTTGACAAGTATGGCCTACACATGTGTGTCAGTTTGCAGTGTCCCATACACTGAACACCATGTGTTACAGCCTAGTTCCAGCTAATAATGTGGACCACAGTATTATGCTATGTCCTAGTGTAGCTCTGTAACAGTTGCCTTTGTAATATTGGTATATACACTGTTGTTGCACTGTATAAGGATGATGTTTCACACATGTCCTTACTGTAGGCTATGTGTCCCACCATTATGTTCATCCCTGTGGACACATTTCGGAATGACAGGATGTTAGTTATCTTGCAGGTGTCTGACATACCCTTCTGATACCCCATCATGGTCACCACTGTGATGCAGTGCATTTAACAGCAACAATATGTGAACATGTATGGCATGCATTATGGGTAGGTGTGTTAGATGTGTGTATGGAATATACCATAGCGATTACATGCCCGGTGTATTAGCAAGCATCAACATAAACCATACTCACCAGCTACAGGCTGCTGTTTTGGTGCTATAGCAGAGGGACCTACATAAGAGTGTGAGAGATGCGATTTCAGTGGCCACAGCTGTTGCATTTTTACTGGGTGGGTGCAGCATTATAGTACATCAACAGTACAAGTCCATAATGCTACCACTTATGCATATCTGTTTATTACTACTATGCAGCAACAAACTATATATATGACATCTCACATATGCATGATCTACCTGTACAGATGCAGATGCATACACAACAGTGGACTACTGATGTCCCCTGTGGCCTTACCTGCACACTCCTCAGCTGGTATGTGGGTAGCACCCACCTCCACAATGGTCTCTGCCAGTTGTTGGGTGTGCGGGTGGGCAGGTGCCATGAGGCTGGCGAGGAGCTCCTCAACATGTGTCGGGGGATGGATGGCATGAACTCCCCTGTTGTGAGTTGATCCCCCTGGACTGCAGCAGCACACCGATAGATATTGCAAAACAGGTCAGAACAATGATGCCAGACCTGCTCATAACTGCGGTTATGCAGGCTGACAACACTGACCATGTGGACTAGATCATTCCACAGGGTGGACCACTCCTGCTTTTCATGGGCAGTCCTGCTGAACAGAACTGGATAGTGCTGTATTAGGTGGTTCAACAAACCTCATTTTCTGCCGCTGAATATGCAGATAGATGGCCGTGGGACATCTTGCCTGAAAGACATAAAGATGGAAATAGGTCTGAGCAACTCATCCAGCAAGGTTGCCATAGTTCTTAATACACATCTCTGTCACCCTCCCCCACAATATCAGCAACAACAGACTGTTCACACATCTCAGTAGGTATGGCTACAGTTTACCTACCATTGGGACATATATTGTATTGTACCACAATTTGTGCTATGTGTTTGTAGCTATGTTCCCTGTGTGGACACTATCATTGCTGCTCTGTTACAGACTATTTCACCTGCATGCCATTGTTAGGGCCACTATGGTTCCATATATGCATGTGGTATGCTTGCTATGTGATTGCTGCACATCTGTCATTCTGTGTTATTGGGGAAATCTATGCATACTGTTGGACATGTTCCAGGACTGTGTGGACTATTACTACCCACATATGTTCTATAACAGTGACACAGTAGCATGCTTATGGTATAGTTGCCAGCAGAACCACCTCTCCCACCTTATCTGGCCATGTTTCCAGGCCACATCACTTGTGGAACCCACCCTGGGGCCTTCTCATCTACTGGTCCAGCACTACACTTATATGGAACCACCTCAGGGGATGTTGTCCCACCCTGGGGGCACACACAGACATGATCCCGTCACCCGAGGTGAGGTCTAGGGTCTGTTTCATAGGGTGCTCCACAGACACTTGTGGGATGTGCTACAGCACCTTGAGGAACCCAGTACACATTCACAGGGTCCACATGCTCCTCCTGCTCAGCCTCCAGGCCAGGCACCTTCAGAGCCATGGACTGCTGTTGTGAGTAGCAATGGGTGGGGGCCTTGTTCCCATTGTTTCCATATGGGGTCTCATGGGGCTTCCACATCGCTGACCACACACATCATCCAGGGAGTTTACCCACCACGTTATATACCACCTCTGTAGGCTGTCCTCTATATCTACCAACCCAAACCACCTCCACAAATATACCTGCTATCTTTCCCCATATTCCCATTCCCTACTTCACAGAGAAGGGCAATGTGGTCCCAACAAGGGGGTTCACCTGTAACATACCTGTCCATGTTGCACACACTTACAGCTGTTTATATCGGTGTGTATTGCTATGTGTGCTGTTCCCTCACACATAGCATGCAGCACTGTGGTGATAATATAGGGGACATGTATTTACATAGATATATGTGTGTGTGTGTGTTTTGTATATATGTAGGCATACGCATATATATATATATATATATATATATATATATATATATATACACATATACATACCTATATATGGGGTACATTCAGACATCAGATCAGGTCCACAATCTCTAACTCTCCTTTCTGCACAGCTGCACTGTTCTGCATTACTACAACACAGACAGTAGCCACATCTGGACACAGCCTAACATTAGGGGGGATATATATAGGGCCAGATGGCATTTCAGCATGCTACAATACATGTTAACCTGAGTGTCCTGCGAGTGGTGGGCTCTGGAACCCACGTGTAATCAATAAGGCATTACTTCCACCACCAGCTACTGGCCACAGTAATATACATTCTTTCCATTACATAACACATACTATGTTGGCTTACATCTTGTCATTCAGTGCTGCTCTGCAGAGTTGAGGGTTATGGCCCACTACCCACAGGGACAGACTCTAATATCCATAGCAGTTGTTCAGCTGGACATCATTACAACAGCAACACCTGGATATATAATTCCACATCATCTACCCCAGTATTATGGACCAAGTGCTACAGTCAATTACATGCATATATACTTCACATCCCTGTTGTAGGAATGAGGTATGTTGTGGATGGTGTCCTTGTAGGAAGTTTTTTTTTTTCTCCTTGGCTATGGCCTTAGGCTGCTTCCTTTGTTTCTGTTTTTGGATTGGTTGTGGTTCTGGTTTTGGTTCTTGATCTGTTTTCTGTTTTCCCACTCTCTCTCTCTCTCTCTCTCTCTCTCTCTCTCTCTCTCCAGTAAATGGATTGAGCTGCTTGGAATAGCTTTCAGCATGGCTTTTGTAGGTGATGCACATGATCAGGTGATGGCTTCTGCACCAATCAGTGTCCTCCACTTGCTACCTGCATGAAACATGCTGTGTAGTACTTCCAATTACCACTGTCATGGCAACCCGCTACTATAAATCCCTACATCATGTGGGTGTCGTCCCTTTACCTTTCCTGTATGGTGGACATCCTCCCTGTCTGTGGGCAGCAGTGTTATAGACAGCAGGTAGCAATACCTCTTAGAAGAGAACTTGCACACTCAGGGCAGCTACATATTTGCATGAGGCTCCAGAACTACAAAGAGAGTGTGAGTAGGGTTGTTGTATGCATTGTATAGCACCAGTGCTACAGGGTTTGTGTGTCCATACTAGTTTAACATGGACTGCAATCTGTCTGCATATCTTTCAACTGTGTACCTATCCACTTGATGGCCAGAAATGCGCCTGTTATGTTTTGCCTGTCCACCATACAGTTCTTGTGTCAGATGTATTACTGGCAGTGTGTGCGTGTGTGTGTGTGTGTGTGTGTGTGTTGAGTGCTATCAGTATATGGTTACATCCATTTGTGTTTCTGACTTCATGTTCCTGACTAGAGGTATGTTGCAGACTATCCTGTAACACCAGCAACGTGCTTAGTGTATGACAACACTCATTCACATATGGGCCTGTGTTCTAACCTCTGTCCTCCACCTACATACCATGCTTTGTCCATATGACATGCTGTCAGGGGTTGTTATGTAGTGGCCTGTGAGTATGTCATACTGCCATTCCTGCCATCATTCCACTGCTTTTGTAGCCCCCACACATATTGTGGGGTTGGGTCCATATATGTGTGGGCTTCATCTGCACAATACATGTGTGCCCTTATGCAGTCCAGAGGTCAGTGTATGTAACAGTGGTATATGCCCCTATATGTCAGTCTAGGGGGGGCACCATAACTAACCTAGGCTGTTACAATATGTGAGGGGTATCAGGGGTAAGCTGCCTTAAGGTATCTGGATGTACATTACCATACAATTCACCTTGGGTAAATGCAGGCCTACTGCTTCCTGCCATACAGACTGTTCTGTTTGTCAGTGTGATTGTGATGGTTTCAGTTATGCCTTGTTATGTAACAGATACATCCCATTGTGTCAGCTGAAGTCTTTCCCCCCTAGGGATTGTGTACAGAGTGTAGATAGAGGCTGCTGTACTATACATCTGCATTACTTACTCTTGATTGACTGTTATCCTGTGCCCTAGTCTGTCTTTATGTTCTACTACTTGAAGGCCTTGGCCTGGACAGCAACATATGTTATGCTTTCCGGAATACTGTATTAATTGATCTGTTTGAGAGTTGCATTAGTCTGTTTATATGCATTTCAGAGTCTAAACAGCTATATGACATGGCATATACAACTGTAATAGTAAACAAATAAATCTTTCTCATGTATGCAAATCTGTGTGTGGTGTTATATCATTTGACCACTCTGTGGGTATATGTTTCAGGCAACAATCGTCTTTTGTATGGGTGACTCATACAGTGTCCAGTTGGTAAGCTGGCAACTGTAGGCATACTGGCTGTATCCTATACATATATCTGTGTGTGTATGTGTAGTTACATATATATATATATATATATATATATATATATGTATATATATATATATATATATATATATATATATATGTATATATATAGATAGATAGATATATGTGTGTATCTGCATATATGTGTGTGTGTGTGTGTGTGTGTGTGTGTGTGTATATGTATCTTACGAATGTTTATTGCTTCCACATTGTACATTCCCTATGGTAGCCAGACTGTTCTGCATGATATGTTATTGATACCAGCCTGACATCATACAGGTTGGATGGATTACTGTTAACATCTTGTGCCCATGTTGTGTCGGGTCCTGGTTATGTGACTTGCAACAGTTGGTATTGTATTGCAGGGTAGACCTGTTTGGCTGTGGGGGGTGGGGGTAATATCAATACGTACAAGATGTATGTAGCTTGGGCCCTCTCACCCCCATTAACAATGTCTGTGGTCATGCATGTATTTGTTATGCTCTCTTTTATATCTATAGGTATATATATCTGTATATATATATATATATATATATATATATATATATATATATATATATGTGTATAGATATTTATATATATACATATATATATATATATATATATAGAGAGAGAGAGAGAGAGAGAGTCATATATATGTAGACATATGTATCTATAGATGTATGCATATGTGTATATATATATATATATATATATATATATATATATATATATATATATATATATATATATATATATATATAGATATATATATATATATATATATATATATATATATATATATATATATATGTATATATCTATTTAGATATAAGTGTGTATATATATATATATATATATATATATATATATATATATATATACACACACACACGTACATCTACATGTATATATATATATATATATATATATATGTGTATATCTATATCTCTATATATAGATATGTATATATCTATTTAGATATAAATATATACACACACACACACACACACACACACACACACACACACACACACACACACATACATCTACATGTTTAAATACATTTCCCGTACTGTTGAATGCCTGTTCCGGATGATATGTTTGTAAAAATATTAGGGTTATGTATATCTGACATGGGTTAGTGGTAAATCACTTTGGCTATGCTTTGCAGGGTCCTGGGTTCGACTCTTGCAGAGGCTGTTTATTTTGTTGCTGTGTAGAACAAGGGCCGTTGGATACAAAGTAATTAAGGCACTTTTAACCAGTTGTAAGTGGGTCTGTGCGGGTTTGCGCAGAAGTAGGTACTGCTAACTTCTGGCTACAGTTTCTTATACTGATTTATCTTCTCAATTGCTTAACCTGTGTAGGCATTGATTACCCCCGTGCAAACAGGCTTAAACCCACTTATTGCTGCTTAAAAGCGCTTACTTCTGCTTACCCAAGTGCTAATTTCTTTAAAAGAAATGAAGAAGGGTTGATAGGAAAGTGGTAAAAAAGGGGCACAAAGAGGGAAAGACAGTAGGAAAAATAGCTAGGGATGTGCAGGAATGGTGTAGGGAAGGTCCATGGCTGCAAATTGAAAGTGCTCTGCACGTACGGCAATGCATGGCCAAACCAAATGAGGAAACAGTCAAAAATGGCTAGCATATGGGTGAAAAAAGGCACAAAACACAGCAGATAGTTCTAAATCAAGCCATAAAAATGGCTATAGTAATTTTATTATCCATACCGATTTTGGCAAGACAGCCTTCATCAGTGGAATCCCTTTACACAGTGAGAACTCCTTACATAAATAGACCCATCCACCAATGGGAAGTGCAGCCCCCCCCCCCCCCACAAACACAAATTGTAAGTAGCACTTCCTTCAATTAAACAAAGATAAAAAAATAATAATTATGAATACATTCATAGAATAGAAATACATGATAATTATTAGGAATACATACAGGAAAAACCAAAGCACTATAAATAGTCATTTAGTTTGGGTGGGAAAGGCTCCCCCAAGTTAATAATACAATTTTTTTTCTTTTCTATTCAGGGTGCTATGCCATCTTTCCATGTTATTCCTGTTACCAGCAATTCTGTCAATTATCAAAAAATGTAATTCTGCATTTGTATGTGTCAGGCAATGCCTGTATAGGGCATTTGTATCACATTTATTGCGTATGTCACTGCGATGTTCAGACATACGTATTCTTAGTGGATGAGATGTCTGACCGACATAAAAGGCTGAACATTTACAGGTAGCCAGATAAACAATCCAGTCAGTACCACAATTCCCAAAGAATTTAATGTCATACACTTTAATGGTGTTTTTACTAGTAAATTGTTTGAGTTTGCTTACATAACGGCATGAAGAGCAATGTCCACAAGAGAAAGTGCCAAAAAGAGTATCCCCGGGCAGGGAGAGTTGTTGGTGTATAGCACCCCCGCTACTGATATGTTTAAAGTGAGAAAAGTGGGAACCCAATGTTTTACCTTTACTAAATGAAAATTGACACCTCGTCCCTAATATTGGTCGTAAATTGTCATTTGCTAAAAGGATATTCCAATGTTTATGAATGGTGTTCTTGATAGTATTGGTATTTTGCCCATACGTAGTTATGAACCCGATGGTATCACTGGTGTCTACCCTAGTTTTAACCTTATAGTCCAATAGGGACATCCTGTCTCTATTACTAGCCTAATTACTGGCAGAAATTATGTCAAAGTCCCTGTATCCCCTGTTCCAGAATCTATGACAGAGGGCATGCCGGGAAGAGTCATATTCCTCTTGAGTGGAACTAATTCTCTTCATGCGAAGAAACTGGGATTTCGGGATGTTGCGGATGTTATGGCTAAGGTGTAAGCTGGTAGCATGAAGCAAATTGTTATATTGAGGGTATTTTCAAAAATCTTTAGTACTCAGAGTATTGTCCAGGTTTCTCCAGATAGTGACATCCAAAAAATTAATTTCATTAATATCCGAGCTCAAAGTGAACTCAATACCCCACTTATTGTCATTAAGGTATTGGACAAACTTGAGAAGGAAACCAATATCTGCCCTCCATACCATCCAGCAATCATCCAGATATCTCCACCAGATGTCAGTTTCATCAATATATAAGTTATGAGAGGAATCATATATTAGTTGCTGTTCCAAAAAGGCCATGAACAAATCTGCATAGATCGGTGCAAATGAAGCACCCATCACATTGCCCTGAATCTTCCAGTAACATTCCCCCTGAAAATAAAAACATTTTTATTCAGCACATGCTCTGCCATACATAGGAGTAAAGTATTGAATGCAGCTGGATATAAGTTGGCACGATCCAGCCAGAATTGTAAGGCTTGAAGACCGGCTCAATTGGAGATGTTTGTGTATAGGGCCTTGACATCAAGAGTACATAGGAGACTCCCAGGTTCAAGTTGAGTTTCTGACAACATTTTCAAAAACTGTGTAGTGTCTTGTATGCATGCCCTAATTACATTCAAAAGGGGTTTTAGATATTGGGTCAAAAAAGCAGAGAGAGGTTGAGTCAATGAACCAATCCCCGAGACAATGGGCTGACCAGGTGGTTTAGTTAAAGATTTGTGAATTTTGGGCAAGAGGTATATGATTTGCTTCTGGAGATCCCTAACAGTTAGATGGGATTTGACCACCTCTGTGATAATACCCTCATCCACAGCTTCACTCAAAAATGAATTAATGTCTTTCATAAAATTGAGTGTGGGATCCAAAGGCATAGCCATATAGTGATGTGGGTTGGACAACTGTCCCTAACCCTCGTCAAGATAATAATCTATGTCCAATATGACTACTGCCCCTCCCTTGTCCGCAGGTACAATAACCACCATATGATTGTCCTTAACTCCTGTAAGGCTTTATTTTCCCCAGCATTTAGATTATGACCCAATATCAAATACTCACCAGTGTTGAAATGTAAATCTGTGAGCACAGCCTGTAAAAAAAATGACATGTGTTTATTCATTGGTGGCTGAAAATTGGACTTGTGGAATCTGAATTCAGTAGATCTTTGAGAGTTATCACTGGAAAAGAACAATTTTAGGTTAAGTCTACGGCAAAAAATCATATAGGTCAAATACCATACAAGTTTCATCCACAAAAAAGCCGGGCATAAAGTTCAAACCTTTATTGAGAAGCTGCTTCTGCTCTTCTGCTAAAATTGCACTGGATATATTCAAAATGTTATGACAGTTATTGACTAATGTGTCATTAGAGTCTGTAGTAGTCCCTCCACCATAACTATTCCTGTTCCTATTCCTGTGCCTCCCACTACATCTAAAGGGTGATCCACATTGCGTTGTTTTTTGGGGGTGGGTGATTCCCAGGTGCTGGCACTATCTATGTCAGTAACTGAGGATTTTTCAGCCAAGGTACTGCTCTAATAAGTATCTCTCCTTTTCAGAATGGATCTAGGCCTCCTCTTACTGATTGCCCCAACCGGTCTGCTGGTTTCAGAAAATTTCACAGTTTTGGACACCTCAAAGGGTTTGCCCCTGTGATAGTCCATTACATCCCTATTGAATTTTCATATTTTTTTTGTCTCATGTTTGTTTCTCAAAGGTGAGGATCTCCTTTGATAACTTGTTCAGACAAACAGCATATTGAGGTTGACCCTCATATCTTCTGGATTCTTCACAAAGTGTTTTCACTTCCATGATATTCATATCGATCATCCGCTCATAATATGAGCTCAGGATGTGTACAAAGGACATGGAAGCCTGGTTCCAATTTTTAAGTAACTCATCATCCATCTTGCCCACTAGGGGCTGAATACAAATCCTGAGTCCTCTGGGCATAATGTCCTTGTTCCCATAGGCTCTGAAGAGCTTCAGATGCCAAATATTTGTTCTGCGGGTTTTCATCCCCCTACCAAGCTTATTGAATGCCAGATTGCAGCTGTCATCTAGATCCATATTAAGCGCATCCTTGTCAATGCCATTCTCATTAGAAATCCCAAACACTCGTATATCATTTTTATCAGCACATAGGCCATTCAAAATAGTTTCAAGATCCATGACAATAAGCTCACAATCCAGCCAAGCAATATTCCAATGGAAAACAGTGAACCAGGATGCCACCAGAGGCTCAGTAAACTTGTCTGGACAAGCCACCAAACGAGACTCAATTTCAAGCAGTAAACAACTATAAATGTCCCAAAGACATAAAAAGAACCCCCTAAAAGGGAACACAATATGACCCTTGAGTAGGGAAAGTAATCCCAAACTGGGTAACTCAGCACCCAAAGGAAATTTTCTGAGACCAGTATTCTAGTTGCTAATTGACAAAGACTGACCATAGATTCAAAACTGAATCATGAAAGACCAACCGACAGCCTCAATATGATGTTATCGGAGCCACATGTACCCGTTCCATTTGGTCAATTGGTATGAGAAATGTAATATCCCAATCCAGTAATGGGATTAGTGACCAAACTCACTAGCTGGCCTGATTCAATGGTCCATCCAATGTATCCACTTTATAACCATATAGGTTCTCATAAGATGTGAAAAAACTTAGGTACAAGTGTCAGAGAGCCCTATAGCAGACATTATCACTTGTATTATGGTTTGCATTCAGATAGAAAAAACACACCATGTATAGACAGGAAGGTTAAAAAATGACCATTCCTATTACTGTCAAATTCAACCGTCAACTAAATGTAGTGTTCCCTGATAAAGTCACTCACACTTATAGAGAAGGCGTCACCCTCCCCAACTTCCTACAGTGGTCAGTTGGTCAGTTATTCAGAGGTCCAGTGCCTACGTGTATATTGTAAAAAATAATAGGGACCTAACCACACTGTTGCTACAAAATAGCCTATACCAGGGCCAACATTGATACTGATCCCATCAACCTGTTAACCACTAAGGTCTACAAAGATATGAAAAAAAGTGAAAACAATACAATGACATATAAATGTTTCAAATCCTGTACACACCTGAAGCAATTCCCCTGAATGGCAAAATTAAAAAAGTTTTATAAGCGAACAGCATACTATGACATCCTCTAAATTATATTAATATCTATGAACACCCAAATGTTGTTAATATAATACCACAGAGTGATCAAGTGTGTGTATCCCATTAAATTAAACAATCATTGAACATATAGCCAAATGCATTGTTACATAAACAGAACAATTCAATATAGATCCCTGACCGAGTTAAAAAAATGCTCAAAGTATTACACCATAATAGTCAGTGAGGCCCGATGGTAACACAGAGTAATATGGAACACATTTGTGTAATCACAAATCATAAATCAAGCTACACAAGTCCCTGATTCTGAAATTCCGTTAGATAATTGTTCATAGCCCCATAGATTAGAAGAACTCCTAATAAAAATATGACTTGGCATAAATACAATAGAATCACCTATAACCCATAGACACACTAAAGTCCAAAAAACATCATAATCAGGATATAAGTTTAGGCATATCCAACCCCAAATGGAACTGGAAAAAACAAAAGTTGTGTAATGTCAAAATGCTGCCAAGCAGGAGTCCCAGATACCAGAATTGTATGATGCACCAAGCACAAATGAAACAAATCCTCAGGCTTCCAAATAATCGCTTCCAAACTGTCCCAGTAACCAATTTCAACAGAATATCTACACACAACATAAGCAAAGGTACTTATGTACATATATAGTCCTCACTAATGTGTTGTTGCTGTTGTTTGTTTGTCTTTTCGGCTTTTCTCGGTTAGGGGTCAACACAGTGGAACTCCGGTCCGCTAATGATTGGCAGTCGATTTTTATGGTGCCGAGTTGCCAGCCCGACGCCCAACCATCCGAGAAGGCACGCCCATTCACGCATGTCTTTCGGAGGCCACTTGACTGCGGGGAGGACATGCAGACTCCACAAAAAATAAAAATAAAAATGAACAGGAAAATAATGGGTAGTCCCAAAATGCAGCTTGCTTCGCCATAGCTGCCCATTTCTTCTACAGCAACAACTGTGCATATACACTGAATTTGGAGATAGATTTGGACACTCATACCCCTGAGACAAGGGTGAGGACAACAATAATATGTTAAGCCAATTAGACCAGATTATATGTGTCCAGTGGACACGTGCAAAATGGGCAGCTATGTATAGGGCGAGATTTTTTGGGGGGAACAGATTGTCCTTTTTTTTTCAGGTGAGCGTGGGATGTTGGGGAGGGATAGTAGGTATATTTGGGGAGGTAGGTTGGGTAGGTTAACAGACAAGACAAACAAGACGCATACAGTGGTGGTATATGACACATGTGGGGGGTAAACACCTTGATGGAGAGGGGTGTTGAGAAATTGGAAGCCCATGAGCCCCCTAGTGGAAACAGTGGGACTGAGGTCCTCACCCATAAGCAGTCACCACTGCACCTTCAGAGCCTCGAAGGTGGCTGTGCTGGTGGCTGAGTAGGAGAGCCAAGACAACCCTCTAGTCATGACACATGGCCCTCAAGCTGGCATAACAGATCTCCGACCTCCCAGCGGAGCTCGCTATGCACCATGACCCAGACCTGGTGACAGGTGACAGGTTCCTGTCCATGTCCACTCGTGGGGGGGGGCCCATCCCCTGAGGCAGTTCCACCCAAAGGTGGTGCAGGCCCAACGGACGAGGAGGTCCTGGGTTGGGCCCCAGATATGCTGGTGCCCAGTGCTATGGCCAGCAGAGGTGGAACAGGTGGGACCGCTGGGACCCACATTCCAATACGTGCTATGGTGTTTACGTTTTATAAACATATGTGGGTTAGGAATAGTCAACACATTCCAGGATTAGGTATAACAGCATGCATAGACATTCCCATTAACCCAAACACCAGATATGGAACAGCTGCATAACAAACTGAACACATGCATATATGGGACCATAGTGGCCATTATAACAGCATGCAGGTGCATTGATGGCAGCATGCCATCAAGACCTGCAAAGGCTGTTTATTTTGTTTCTGGACAGAACAGCAGCTGATGCATACAGAGTGATTAAAGCACTTTTAAGCTATTGTAAGTGGGTTTGCATGAAGGTAAGCAATGCTAACCTCCAGTTAAGTATGCATACAGTGAGTAAGCTTCATTATTGCTTAACCTATGTGCGCATTGCTTACCCCAGTACAAACAGGCTTAAACCCACTTACTATTGCCTAAATATACATACTCCTGCTTACTATTGCGTAACTATGCTTACTCTTGCTTACTAGTGCTTACACCCTCTTACCACCGCATTCATTTAGACAGTGATGTCTAATGGTTCTTGGGCAAGTGGTGGATTTGGCAACTGTATTGATTTATCATTCATTACACATTTTACCTTCCATCTGTATCCCTGATTCCTGTGTACATATACTGTATGGGGCACTTGTGATTATCTGTGGACTTTGCAACATTATGACAATGACACCTCACATCTGCATTTAATGCAGTACTCCAGTTCACAAATATATGTTATGTCATAGGTTATGCAACAAAATAAATTGATCATAAAGTGATTTGACATGAAAAATGGATTGTAATGGAGTAGGACTCGAATGAGGAATGACTCATAAGGCGAATGCTCTGCCGACTACACTACTGCTGTACTGCTTCATTTGCATATATCTTGCTTTTCATCGTCTTGTGACATTTAGGCTGCATTAACCGTAGCTTAGTGATGGGCAAACCCACGCACCTACAGTTAATTTTAATCTGTTTCATAAAAACAAATTCTTTAGATTTAAATATTGTAACTATTGCTATTGTACACTTGGGGGGATATTGCTGGGTGCATGTGAACACCTATGAGTGGTCTTACTCATTCTTACTCATACACTGCTGTTCTCGATTGTAGGGGCATATATATTCTGAGAGATCTGCTCTCAGACACGGACCCTGCACTCGTACATGCTCCATGTCCATTTAAGAGCTCAAGCAGCGTGCCTTCATTACTATGCATGGCGCGCTGCTGTCCTGCTCCTAAACGGCCACTTCTGTGCAGGACTAAGCTAGTCCTGCATGGAAGGATAGTGAATCCAGGGGACTATGTGATGATGAATTTCTTCCTTTCTGTGTATCTATTATAAATATGTTAAATTAATAAAAAAATTCTATAAAAATTAAATGAAAATAAAATACCATGACTTATAATAAAAGGCATTGTGGGGTTTTTCTTTTCATTATATTTGAATAACTCCACATTGTTGTACAAATTTCTGACAAACTACACTCTGAAGTACTTCCCACTGCAAAAGTCTCAAAACTAAAACAAAGACCAGTAAAGCAAATATGGCACATATGAAAATAAACATTTGACTCATATAATCGGCTTTAACAAATTTTCCTCTTCCTTGAGAATCATAGCTAAGATAGGATAAATGAGGCAATGACATGGTTGCCAAGTGTTACGGGGTGTGATCAGTGCATATTTGCATTAATTTGTGGTCAGAACTGAAGCACTGTAGTGTTTTGTGTGTGGCACAAACTGTGGTAGCTGCTGAGACAAATGTCGTAAGTAGTTTGCTGCAGTTTAAAAGTAGAAAAGAAATGTTTTCTCCTGAACTGAAAAGCTATAAAGCTCCATGTCCAGCATAAGCTGATGCAGCTGATTGCTACAAATATGGTAAACAGTTTGCTTTAGTTTAAAGTTAGACAATTCCTTTATTTTTTGTTCATTGTGTGTGAGGAAGGGAGTTTTTTTGTCCTTCAAAGATGAGGTGGTATTAGATTGGCAGTCATACCTGAGTGCAAAAATAGCTAGCTACATCTCTGGTGGGGGGGGGGGGGGTTTGCAGTTCTCAAAACAGAAAATTTGCTATATTGTTACAGTCATTGTTAACAGTGAAACAATATTCATTAACACACTGAAGCTTAAAACATGACCTAGATTGTTTACCTCTGTTGCAATATACATTTATGTTACTCTGTGTTCCTGTGATCTGATGTACAATAAATCTGCATAGGTGAATGAAAATGTTCTCAAGTGCTGAAGTTTACCAGAGGTATTTTTTTGTGTGCTCACTTTCATGCTGTGTTTCAGTGTATCTTAATCTTCTGTGGAAATTAAACACCAAGGTACATGGAGTTACTTACACTGCAAGAATAAAATGCAAAACAGAGCTTGGGTTACATTTTTAATAAGAAAGTACTGCATGTGAAAGCTGTGTCCCTTAGTTGAGGAAGCTGAAGGTTAGTTTCATATTACCTCCATAGCCTGTACAATATCGCAAACACATTAAACAGTACCCGGATACATTCTCAATGATGCCATTAACACACTGTGCCAGGACACAGCAGGCTATGAAGGAAGATAAGAAGGTGGTGAGTACTTTCTTCACTCTAGTCATTACTTACCTTTATGCTATTCTGCTGACTATAAGACATATCAAGGTGGGTATGCTGCAGTCCTGAAAACTTCAGACCAGTCAGCTTTAAAACTACCTCCCTTTTCCCTCTTCTTAACGTGCAGGTACGTATTCAATATAAAATGCATGTCAGAAATCAAGCTTTCTGTTAGTATGAGAATAACCCATACAAAATTCACAATTTCAATGCTCAATGTCATTTGCCCAAAGCAAGTGATGTAATGCAATATACATTGTGCATCATACATGGGAATCAAGTTAAAAGGAATGCCACAATATCCTAAATTATTACACATACAAGAAAAGCCATAATACAGAACCCTCTCACAAACACAATCATTTGAACACAGCCTGATTTCTAGTCATATAATGCTATAAAAACAGTTGTATCACTGCTGCAGGGCACATATGCATGTATGAGCAATGGTTAATTTCTTTCCATAGTAGATGTTAATAGTCTTTTATTACTAGTTCCCACTGCTCTGATTTTTTTTTTCTTATTCCATAGTAATTAGCAGCTTGATTTCACATTCCCTAACTACATTGTTGTTGTAACTGTTCAAATATGCTGTGAAACATAATTTTCTGTTACTGCTGTACATGTTCTTCACTTAGACATACTTCTCAGCTTCTAAGTATTAAAAGTCATAGCACTGGCCTTTAAAAATCTCATACTGGAGGGTCAGAAAAAGGAACAATTTCTTGTCTTTCCCAACTAAAGGCCTTTGTATACTTGGTCTTCTACAAATAGTGACAGGAAATCTTTGTATAGGCTTAGTTTATATATTTATTAAAGTATGTATGCATAAGTGGGTCTGACGTTGTTAGGAACATTGTAAAATTAGGAGGAGGAAGTAAATCTCAGCTAATAAATCATAATGCTAACCTTAAATCACAGCAGTTGAGAGCTATGATCTTGGGTTTATAATTTTGCATTCATTAAGCCAGGAGTTTAAAGGGAGTTAATATTGGACCCAGAACTGTAATGTGGGTGTGTGTTGGAATGGTACCAAGACTTAACCTGATTAATTTCACTCTAACTTTTAGATAACTCTATACTATATACTCTACTATACTTTATGGCAATAACTCTAACATTTGTGCCATCTCTTTCCTTGGCTCTGGGCTTCTTTGAATATACCCAGAACAACATTGTGACATTCTCTGTGAAGCAGTTGGTTTATGTCTGTAATGTGCTTGCAAAATGCTTCAACAGAAACGTAATATATATGATTTGATGTGAATTGAATGACTATGCATATCCATAACATATCTCTGATGTTGGCAGAAATAAACTGTGCTCATTTGTCATACTGTGAGAAAACTGAAGGTAATAATAAAAGGAAAGGGCAAGATGGAATGGGCATAAAATATGGTAACATATGGTCCAGTAGAATAAACATTAAGCAATTGTAGTGTATGGCTGAGATACTCATGTAATTCAGCTTGAATAAATTGTGGTATTCATTAAACAAAACCTGTCAGACTGGGACCTGTTTCTATGTTTTTTTTTTTCAGTAAAGTTATTTTCTAATTACAGAAACACCAATTCTTTGTATACATAGTTCTAATCAAATAAAGCTTAAACATTTAACCCCAAAGTGTCCACATTTTTATGTGGTCATTGTAGTCACATAGAAGACGTAAAGGCACCCAGATATGAAACATTTAACAATGGAAAAATAAAAATCACAAAGGGAAGTGTAGAACAGAAGACTGATAATATAGTAGTTAAACAAACAGAAGCTGAAGTTATGGAACACCTGTGAAGCTGAAATGAGTACAGGATTAAACTGAAAAGAATGTGGTGCTAAGATGATCTGGAACTTTCTATAGAATGCTTGCAAGAAATGGAGATGAAAGAATATACTCTCATTTTGGAAGAAAATGATCTAAGAAAAGAGTTGCTTGATTTAATAAAGATGGACAGACATATTAAGATCAGTGAAAGAAATAAGCTACATAGTTTCATAGGTTCATAGGTTGGTACTAGGCTGTCAGCCCTAGGACCTATACAAGCCTAGCCATAACAATTCCCTGGCTATTTCTTCCCACACTATTTACTTCCCTGGACCCCTGTCTAGCAGGGCGACTGACGTGATCCCTGGGGTGAATTTCCTTTCTCCCATCCAATCGGCAAGGTTTATTTATTTATTTACTTTTATTTTACATTTGTTAACCGGGCTAGTCTAGCTGGATATATGTCCATTTTCAGTAGAAGCCCGGGGAGAAAAGCTCCCAGCATGAACAGTGACAAAGTTAACAATATATAGAAACATAAAGGATTACAGTACAGTCTAGTATTAGTCTTAAAAGGAGTAATAATAATACATTTTTGAACTACAACAGTTAACAATTTATAGAAACATACATGACTACAGTAGAAAGTAGAATTAGTCTAAAAGGAGTAATAATAATACATTTTAAATTATAGCAGGTTTAATAGAGATTCTACTAGCTAATTATTCAACACACAGTAGAAGGTATGTGCAAGTCTCGGGTAGGGAAGAGAGCACAAGTGTTATTGTCATCATTCAAAGAAAGAGAAGTAACTTGTATTGGAGACTTAGGTTAAAGGAGTAGGGAAAGGGGTAAGTAAAAGAGTAAAGACAGATCTCAGTCTGGATTAGTCCATGGACAAAGCCAATGAGTTTTTAGATGTTCTTTAAGATGTTTTTGTAAAAAGAGAAGTAGAAGCAAGGGTAGATAATTCTGAGGGAAGCCAGTTCCAGATTTTTCCTGCAGTGTTTGAAAAGAGTGAATCCCCAGCTTTGTTATTAGCTTTATTTGAGGAAACTAGAAGCTTATTAGCAGAGTGTAGTGTGGTTAGATTTGTATATGGTGTAATTAGATTAGTAAGGATAGGGGTGTTGTTAGGGTGGTATAGGATCCTTTGCGTAATGAGTAATTGCTGACAGAGTATATGGTTTTTCAATTCTAGCCATCCTAGTTGTTTCAGGTTAAGGCAGTGGTGAGTTTTAAAGGGGGAGCTTGTGATGAATCTAGCTATGCTATTATAACAGGTGGAGAGTTTCGAGAGGTTATTTTTGGAGAGGTTAGTATATATAACAGCGGCACAGAAAAGGGTAGAAATGAGGTGGGTTTGGGCAATAGTTTTCTTAGCAGAAGGGGTAAGGAAGGCTTTGATTCTATAGAGGGTACCAAGCTTTTTATTAACAGACTTTATAGTGGAGTTGATGTGTTCATCATAGCTCAGACAATTATCAATAGTTACACCTAGAAGGTGGTTGTAGTATCTGGGGTAATGTTAGTACCATTGTTAGAGGTTATAGAGAAGAACAGAGTAGGTGATTTGTGAGTAGGGGTAAAAAGCAGTAATTTAGTTTTTTTTTGGATTTAGGAGGAGGCAGTGTTGCATAAACCAGTTTTCAACATTTTGAAAAATGGTTTGGGTAAGGGAGTGGAGAGTGGTTATATTCTTGGTGGTACAGATTAAGGTGGAGTCATCGGCGTATTGAATACTTGTGGCTTGAGGTATGTTGTTGTGTAGATTGTTAATAAATAAAGAAGAGAGAAGGGGACCTAGGATAGAGCCCTGGGGTACTCCAATATTGACTGGTAGTAGCGAAGACAAATTGTTTTGCCAAAGTACTGCTTGCTATCTATTTTCCAGATAAGACTTAAACCATTGTATAGCTTGAGGGTTGAGAGAATGGGCATTTAGTTTGTCTAGTAGTAAGTTATGGTTAACCATATCAAAGGCTTTAGACAGGTCAATAAATAGAGCAGAGGAAAATGAGTTATTGTTATGATTTTTATTTATGGAATCTGTAAAGGATAAGAGGGCAGTTGATGTGCTATGGAATGGTCTAAAGCCATGTTGGCAGTTTGCAAGTAGGTTATTTTGTAGTAAGTGGTTAAGTAATTGTTTGTGAACACATTTTTCCATGATCTTAGCTAAAGGGGAAAGTAAGGCAATAGGGAAATAGTTTGAAGGCTCAGTGGAAGGACCACCTTTGTGTAGCGGGATAATATGGGATATCTTCTATAGAGCAGGGATTTTGCCTTCCGAAATACTTCTGTTGATAATGATGGAGATGGGATATGCTATGGCTTTTGCGGCTATTTGTAGGAATTCAGATGGGAGACAGTCAGTAGAAGGGGTGCAAGGTTTCAGTTTTTGAACTAGCTTATAGATGAGGGATGTAGATACAGGTTGTATCTGAAAGGTAGGTAGTAAACTATTGCAGGTGTTAGTTTGGGAAGTGGTGAAAGGAGGTAAAGAATTAGCCAAGGTTAGAATGGCTTCGGTAAAGTAGTTATTAAAGGCATCAGGGATCTGGGTGGAGTTATTATGGTTGAAGCCAGTTGGGTCTGGAGTAGTGGTGTTGCCTGACTGAAGGAGTTTGTTTATTCCTGACCAAAACTTTTGGGGAGTTTGTTGGTTGGTTTGTTGTAGTTGAAGGTAGAAATCTTTTTTATCTTTAAAAATATCCTTCTTGGTGGCATTTCTTAGCTGTTTATAGTGAAGGTAGTTTGTTGGGCATTTGGTAGCTCTCCATTTTGCCCAGATTTTATTTCTAAGGAGTATCTTCTGCCTGGTTTGTTTTGTGAGCCATGGGGCAGATTTGGTTTTTATTCTAGTAGTGCGAAAAGGAGCATGGCAGTCAAGTATTTGAAGAAAGTTAGTATTAAAGTAAGTAACAGATTCATCAAGTTGTAGATGGGTTAGTGGTGACCAGTCACATGCTTGCAACTCAGTTAGGAAGCTGTCAGGATTAAAGAATCTTTTTGAGTGGGAGGTTTTGATGTTATGAGTGTTTGGAAGATGGACTTTTTGTCTAATAATGTATGATGGATGAATAATGATGATGGAAGCTCATTAATGGGGGAAATTTGGAGGTTAGATTTATAGAGAATGGCTATACCTCTACCTTTTTTGTTTTTTTTCGGTCATTTCTAAGGATGTTATAGCCCGGAGGGGTCATTTCCTGGTCTAGAGTAGATGGTTTAAGCCAAGTTTCCGTAAGACATAGTATGTCAAATGAGTGTACATCAAGGAGAGCATGTAGATGGGAAATTTTATTGTTAACGCTTCTAATGTTAAGGTAGCCTATGAAGAGGGAGTTGCAAGGTTTTGTTAGTGTAGAGA
The DNA here is from genome assembly GCF_019279795.1 of Protopterus annectens. Taxonomy (NCBI): domain Eukaryota; kingdom Metazoa; phylum Chordata; order Ceratodontiformes; family Protopteridae; genus Protopterus; species Protopterus annectens. The sequence goes on along the minus strand of NC_056740.1, from coordinate 43,107,174 downwards.
CTGTAGGTAATGTTAAATTGATTGGGCTGTTGGTATAGTTATTATTGGGGCCAGGATTTGGATGAATATCACCGTCTAGGAGGGGGTGTTGCTGGGGGTGTTGTCGAGATTTAAAGAATTTAAAGTGGTTATTAAGAGTCTTTTTGGAAGAGAAATAGGTAATGTGGTTTGCTCTGTGGAATTTTGGTAGCATATAGTTGGACTTACAGGTTATGTTGCTGTGGTTAAGGGAGAAGATGAAAGAGGATGTTAGTGTTTGATGGATGTAATGGTTTTGTTCAGGGAGAGAAAGATATTCAAAGCAGGTGAGTAAGTAAGGTATGGTAAGGCAGGCCAATGCGGTGGTTAAGAGTAGTATGTTTAAGAGGATATGTTTATTTGATGGGGCCATGGTAAAAAGTAATTTTAAATAGGGATAAGACAGTATAAACAGGTGTTGTAGAAAAAAGAAGGGAGTTATGGAAGGGATAGAGCAGGGTACAAAATAATGAGGGAAGAGATTAGAAGAGATTGAAAATGAGGTAAAGTTGGGAAGGAAAGTAGTGTAGAAGATAGATAGTAATGGTTGGGGGTGGTAAATAAGGAAATAGGGTAGTTCTAATTAGTACAGTGAGATAGGGGAGTGGCCTGGAGATGGAGAGGTGAGTGATAGGATAAGAAGGAAGGGGGGAGTGGTTAGTGAAGTATAAGTGTAGGACCTCTGGGGTGGGTGGGAATTGGGGGTAGGGTAGGGGAGCAGAGTGAGCCCGCAGGGAGAACGGAGTGGGTAGAAACAGGCAAGGAGCAGAGCAGCTGGAGGAGAAACAATCAGTCAGCAGAGATGAATACCTAAGGTAAGTGAAGTAAACCTGAAGTGGGAAGGAGCAGGGATAAGTATGGAGTGTCTAAGAAAACAGGGAAGTGTAGCAAGTTAGAATAAAGGGTTCAGTGTGAAGTAACAGAGTAGTTCTAGGTCAGATCAGTATATTGTAAAGCAAACAGAATAAAAAAGGGGTGCGCAGGAGAATTAATAGAAGGGACAGGAGAGCCCCCTACTGGGCAAAGCTAGAATTACAAGTAGTTGCAGTATGGGGGAAGGATTTAGTTCTAGTTAAGGGAGGGAGAAAAGCTAGTAAAAGAGGTAGTAAGAGGTGGTAAAGGTGTTTAGTGTACAAGGTAGCTAGTATGGGGGGGGGCTGCTGGACGACCTGGCTCAGGGCGAACTTTGAATCCCTGAAGCAACAGTGGACGGTGGTAAGTTTTACAGGTAGGACACAAATAACATACTTTCTTAAATCCTTGAAGGTGGGAGCTGGGAGTAGAGGCTGAGAGAGAAAGCCACGGCTATTTGTTGGTCGTGTCCTTTGTCACCAGTTAGGTAGGTTCCCAGAAAAATGTGGTCTGGAACAGCACAGTGAAGAGCAGGATACTTGTAGCAGAGGTTCCTTTTGAAGAGGGCCAAAGAGGCACTCTGCTTGACATGTATGGGCAATTTGTTCCAGAGTCTGGGGAGTTTCTGGGTCAGGAACCTATCCCTCCAGCATGTTTTGTTCATTGTGATGACAAGGCTTAGATCCCTGGAGCGTGTGGCTCTGAGGGATTGGGATTTCTTTAAGTGTAGCATGTCCAACAGCTCTGGGTTTGACATGGCCTTGTATGTTAAGCAGAGATCACCTCTGAGTAGATGATATGCGACAGAGTATAGCTGGCGTTTCTTAAGGTGGTCAGCGTAGGGCATCTGCTTTAGGCCTGTGATTCTTTTAGTGAGGTATTTCTGTGGCCTTTCCAGTTGTTGCAGATGTCTTGAGAGGTACATACCAAATGGGGCATTGTATTCTATAATGGGTCTAATGAGGGATGAGTACAGTGGGACAATGACCTCCTTTTTTCTGGATGAAAAGCCCTTAGTGATGAGGTGTGCCACATAGAAGGATTTCTTGACTGTTGTGGTGATGTGGTTATCGAAGGTGAGACCACTGTCCACCTGTGTCCCTAAGTCTCTTATCACACTTTCGGTGTTTAGTGTACTGCCACCTATATGGCAATTCACGGATACATGTTTTTTCCCAAAGGGGATAACTATACATTTCTTGGCATTGAGCTTGAGCCCATGGCTCTGTCACCAAGCATCTGTTTCTGTAAGGCCTTTTTGTAGAGTATCCACATCATTTGAGGATTCAATAATGGCTCCCAGTTTGCAGTCATCTGCGAACTTTGTTAGCCAGAGTCCCTTAGTGTTGGCCTGTTCTTCAGGGAAGTAGATGCCAAACAAGAGTGGCACCAGGACTGAACCCTGAGGTACTCCACTTGTCACTTGTCTGGAGCTGGATTTGGAGTCGGCTACTTTTACAGTGTAGGTTCTATCAGTAAGCCAGTTAGCAACCCATTGGGTGACGTAGGGATTAATGCCCAGCTTAGTAAGTTTATCTATGATTACAGAGTGGGGGATGGTGTCAAAGGCCTTGGCAAGGTCTAGATAAGCTGTGTGGACCACATTACCCTTGTCCATGGCTCTGGAGACTGATTCAAAGAAGTCATTCAGGTTCAGGAGACAAGATCGGCCCTTCATGAACCCAAACTGGGTGGGGTCCAGTGTTTGAAAGTTGCCAATGTCTTTGTTTATAAGTTCCATGATAATACGCTCCATGGTCTTGCAGATAAGACTTGTCAGACTGATGGGACGGTAGTTTCCGGGATCCAAGGTGGATCCCCCCTTGTGGAGTGGGATAGCTGTAGCTCTGCGCCACTCAGTGGGCACAAAACCTGAGGTGAGGCTATGATTAAACATGACACTTAGGTGAGGTGCCAGTTGATATTGTAGTTCATGCAGTACACAGCCCGGGATGTCATCTTGTCCCATGGATGCTGTATTCTTATCTTTGAAGAGTGTGTTTTTTACCTGTGTGGCCGTTATTACCGGAATTTGGCAATCTTCCGGTATTGAGATGGGCCATTTAGGGGTTGAGAGGGGACATAAAGTCAATAAAACCCAAAAAGTGAGAAGTCTGATAAAACAAATGAAGACAGTAATTAGGACTGTTCATAGAGATTCATGTGATTTAGCAGGATTAAATAGGACATATTACTGTGTAGCTAAATTAATGACAGATAAAATCTTACCACAAAAACACAGGGCAGTAAGGGAAAAGAAGGGGAGAAATCAAATGTCTTCATTGAAGTACTGAATAGAGAAAAGTATAAAGCAGTTAAGACAAGAAATGTCACTGTCAGAAGAGTATAGAAGAGGGAGCAGATCGACAAAAATATTAAGAAAGTTAGATGTAATAAAAACAATGAGCAGTATAAGAACAGATCAGGATCTATCATGCACTGTTGCAAATAAAATAAAAATATTAGCACAGGCAGAAAAAAGAAGGGATGCAGATAAATATAAAGGAAAAGTATAAAATAAACAATTTATTGATGTCACAAAAAGTTTTATAGAGAATTGGGAAACAAGGTAAAAAGAATTGAAACACCACTAAAAAAGAAGAAATAGATTACATTTTGGAGAAATATCTATGAAGATCCTGTGAAACATAACAAAGATGCTAAATGGATAGAAGAAGTAAAAGAAAGAATAACAAGTTCAAATGTACAGGAAATAAAATGGGATGAATTAATGGCCAGAGAGATTGAAACAAAGTTAAGAAAAGTTCCTAACTGGAAAACCCAGGCCCAGATGCAGTACCTAACTTGTGGCTAAAAGTATTAACATCTGTACATGAATATTTATCCATGAGTAAGAACTATTTATAATATACATAACCTAGACAGATACTAACCTGGATAACAGCAGGAAAAACAATACTCCCACTTAAGAGCAAACATGTAAGCTATCCTAAAAGTCCCAATAACTTGCCTTCTGATGGCATATAAACTATACACTGGAATTGATGCCAACAGAGGTTATAGTCATTTAGAAGAAAATTCAATCATGGCAGTAGAACAAAAGGGTAACAAAAAAGTCATATGAAACAAATGACTATTTATTTTTAGATAAAGTCATAATGGAGAACTGTGAAAAGGGGAAGAATCTAAGCATGATATGGATAGACTACAAAAAAGCATTTTACAGTATCTCACATTCATGAATAAAAGAGTGCTTAAAATGTATAAGATACACCCCACACTGATCAACTACATTACAGTAACCATAAAACAGTGGCAAACCACTTTGCAGTTAAGCCATGATAAAGGACAAATTATTATTCCAGTGATAAAAATTCAAAAGGGGGATATTTCAGGGTGACTCTTTTGTCACCACCGCTCTTTTGTCTTGCACTTAACCCATTAAGCTGTCTACTTAATACATTAGGTAATGGCTACAATTTGTCTCCCAGAAAACAACAAAGTGTAAAGACTTCTTATCTTCTTTCTGTGGATGATTTAAAACTGTATAATTTGTTGGGTAAGGAACTGAAAGCACAGCTGCAAGTGGTCAAATCATTTTCAGATGATACAAGAATGTCACTTGGTCTTGATAAATGTGCAAAAGCAACCTTTAAAGCAGGAAAGCTGCAAGAATGTGATATAAGAGAACTTGAACAAGAGAGAGTTTATAAATATTTGGGAATTGATGAAAGAACAACAATAAAACATGAACAAATGTAAATAAAACTTAGTAAGGAATATTTTAGAAGAATAAAATTAATATTGAAAACAGCACTGACATCCAAGCTATAAACCAATTTGCTCTTCCTGGCTAAATTACACTTTTGGAGTGATTGATTGGCCACAAAAGATATTGGAATGGCTGGACAGGAAAACAAGAAGGTTGCTTCATGCTCATCAAATGATTTATAAAAATCAATGTATACCAAGACTATATATTCCCCATTCTGAAGGAGGTATGGGCCTACTCGAAATTGATTAGATGTGTAGAGCTGCATTCATTGGACTGCATACATATCTGCTGATCTCGCAAGTCCCAACCATAGTGAAAGCTTTGAAACATGAGGAGAATAAGTCTAAGATGACTTCCCTGCTTAGTTTAGCAGAAACATATTGGCAACGAGCTGGAATAGAAATCAAACCAGAAAGAGATAAACATCAGGCAGCAATTGAATGTGCCAAAAAACAAAAGAAAGAAAGAATATAAGGTGAAGAATCAAATGATAAGGCAAGAAATGTGGAAAAGCATAAATATAGTTGCAAATATGGAAAACTCTCTGAACAACCTCATTCTTGATCAGGATCGAATGCAGGAATGGTTAAGGAGAAGTGAATTCAAATCAAAAGACAAAAGGATAATATTGTTGGCTCAAGATAGTAGACTACATACATGTTGGTTTGCAAAGTCCATTGATCATGTGAGAGAAACAGACAAATGTAGGTTTTGTAAAACAGAATTGGAAACAGTCGCACATCTTGATGCTGGTTGTGATATATTAAAGCCAGAAGGACTGTATACTCAAAGGCATAATAATGTAACAAGACTGTTGCATTGGGGACTGTACAAACATTATAATATTGAGGTAGTTGATAAACACTGGAAACATGCACCACAAAGCATTATAGGAAATGATGAAGTTTATATCACATGGGATCACCCATTAGCAACAGTTCAAAAAATATATGCAAGAAAACCAGATATAGTAGTCCATGGAAGGAAGACAAAAGTGGCATTGAAGAAAGATATCCAGAGAGTTCCAGATACCTAGAGAGTTCCAATAGTAGTAGGAGCAATGAGTCTTATAAAAAAGAATTTACAATCATACTTAGATATGTTACTGATATATGTAACTACATATGAACTGCAGAAGGAGTCTTTACTAGGCACTTTGTGAGGGTGTTGTAAAGAGCATTTCTGGCTAACATCAAAGACTGAAACAATATGAAATTCACAAACTTTAATCATACTTTGACTTAGGAATGGGGTCCATTCCTGTCTTGGTCTTAGAGACCTCAATGACTTGTTGAAATGAAAAAAGAAAGATGTAAAGGTACCCAGATATGGAAAATTTTACAATGGAAAAATAAAATCGCAAAGGGAAATGTAGGACAGAAGACTGGTAAATTAGAAGTTAAACAAATAGAAGCTGAAGTTGTGGAGCACCTGCCAAGTGGAGGATTTAGTGTAGAAAGTCTGACACAGGTTATGTCACAGCATGGTGGAACAATGAGTCCCCTAAGTAAGGAGAAACAGGTGTATCAGGAAACATCTGAAGAAGAAATATGGGCGTGGGAAAGAGAAAGAGATTTAATATGGTTGCAGTATTAAGGCAAAGGAGAAAACAAAAACTAGCACCAAAGATATCTGAAGAGAAATATAGGCAAGGCATCTCAATATGGAAAATTTCACAATATAAAAAAGTTAAGAAAACAAAGAGGAAAGTAGAAAAGAGGATTAGCAATGGAGAAGAGAAAGAAGTAAATGCTGAAGTCATGGATTAACTGTGAAGTGAATGATTTAGTGTCAAAATTCCAACTTGGTAATGTCACAGCATGATGGAACAATGAGTCACCAAAGTAAGGAGAAGCAGGTGGAATGGGAATCATCTGATCATTTTCCACATGAAGATACTCTAGATCCTTCAATAGGAAAACAGTAAAAAAGTTCAGATTGGAGTTGCACAGTAAGGGGGGGGGGACAGTGGCAACTCTAACACAGTCAATGTTGTGGAATGATAGGCCAGTCAGTTCCCATATGAAAGAGCAATGTGTGATGCAGGATGTAGCTGAAGAGAATATGCCACAGAAGGATGTTCTAGGACTTTCTGTAGAGTCCTCACAGGAAATGAAGAACAAAGAATGTGCCCTCAGTTTAGAAGAAAATGATCTAAGGGAAGAGTTGCTTGACTTAATAGAGATGGATAGACATATTAAGATCAATGAAAGAAATAGATTATAGAATCTCAATAAGACCCAAAATGTTAGATATCTGGTAAAACAAATGAACACAGTAATTAGGAGTGTCCATACAGCTTCACATGATATAACAGAAGTAAATAGGATTTATTACTATGCAGCTAAATTAATTAGCCACATTAGGTCATAACACAAAAACACAGAGCAATAAGGGAAGGAAGGGTAGAAATAAAATGCCATCACGGACATATCGAATAGAGAAAACTATAAAGCAATTGAGACATGAATAGATCAACAAAAATGCTTAGAAAGATTGACATGATAAAAGTAATGAGCAGTATCAGAACAGACCAGGATCTGTTGTACATAATTACAAACAATTAACAGGAGATATCAGCACGGGCAGAAAAACTTAGAAGATATGCAGATAAATGTAAAGGAAAAGTACAAAAAAGCAATTCGTTGATGCCCCAAAAAGTTTTATAGAGAACTGGGAAACAAAGCCAAAGGAATAGAAACAGCACTATAAAAGAAGAAATATACATAGTCTGGAGAAATATCTGGGAAGACTCTTGGAACATAACAAAGATGGTGAATATATAGAAGCAGTAAAACAAAAAAAATACATTAAGCTGTTCAAATGTGGAGCGTATGACATGGGATGAAGTAGTGGCTAGAGAATGTGAAACAGAATTAAGAAAGGCTTTTAAATGGAGAACCCCTGGCCCAAATGCAGGACCTAACTTCTGATAAAAGTATTAACATCTTTATGTGAAGATTTAGCCCTGAGTAAGAACTACTTACATGCACATGCCAAACAGACAACAGCCTGGTTAAAAATAGGAAAAATAATACTTCTCCTTAAGGGTGAACCTTTAAGCTATATTTAAAACTGATGGCCAATAACTTGCCCTCCAATGATGTATAAACTGTATACTGGAACTGATGCCGACAGAGTTTATAGTTGCTTAGAAGTAAACCCAATCATGGCAGTAGAACAAAAGCGTAACAAAACAAAGTCTTATGAAACAAAGGATCATTTGTTGTTAAATACAGTCATAATGGAGAATTGTCAAAAAGGGAAGAATCTAAGTATGACATAGATTACAAAAAAGCATTTGTCAGCATCCCACATTCACAGATAAAGGAATGTTTACAGATGTATAAGATACACCCTACATCAATCAGTTACATTACAGTATCCATAAAACAGTGACAAACCACTTTGCAGCTAAACCGTGATAAAGGACAAATTATTATCTCAAAGATAAAAATTCAAAGGGGAATATTTCATGGTGACTTTGTGACCACTGCTCTTTTGTCTTGCCATTAAGCTATCTATTAAACAAATGAAAACTGTTTAATTCATTTGCATTTTACCCAAAGATCTGGAGTGAATCTGAATTAAATTCAAGGCATCCACTGAGTTCAACAAAAAGTAAGTATATTTTAAGTTTGTATTGCACTTTTTGAACAGTATTTTGCTTAAATGCTGCTACATGTTTGCTGTTTTTTACTGTAGTGACCCTTTTTTATGCACTTTGAAATCCTAGTACTTCTGGCACTTCTGTATTTCATAGCTTAGGCTAGATTCAGATTTGCTGAATCTAGACTGTTTAGTATCACACCAGCCATCCTTTATTAAGAAGCCCCCCAATCACATCCCTGTGGCACGTTTGTAACCCAGGACACATTTGAGTTGGGGATTGCTGGAAAAAGGCTCAGTTTTGGGCTTTCCTATTGATTAATTTCTTAGCCAGAGATCTGGAGTGAATCTGAACTAAGTCAAAGGCTTACATTGTGTTCAACAAAAAATAAGTATATTTTAAGTTTGCATTGCACTTTTTTGAACTGCATTTTGCTACTTCATTTTTGCTGTTTTACTTTGGTATCTGTTTTTTTTTTCTGCACTTTGAATTTCTAGCACTTCTGTATTTCACAGTATAAGCTAAATTCAGTTTTGCTGAATCCAGGCAGTTTGGTATTAACTGAGCAGAAAAATCTGCCATCCTACCTTAAGAAGGCTCTCCTGCACCCTTGTGACAGATGTATGTAGCCCAAGACCCATCTGAGTTGGGGTTGCTGGAAAAAGGCTCCGTTTTGGGCTTTCCTATTGGTTAATTTGTGTTAAAACTGTTTTAACTTCACTTATGTTTAAGCCCTGCACTTGTGCATAGCTGTTCACTGTACTACAGGGTTTAGCACTGCCGTGTATAGATGCAAATGCTGAGGAACACAATTTTCCCTTCATATCTGCTAGATAACCCTCCTTAGCTCCACTACCTCTCTGTATGCAACACAGTTGCACATTGCTGCCTTGCCAGCAACTCACTTGTTCATTCTGAGATGTTGATGCAGTCTTCCACCTTTAGCCTCCACAGAATATCCTCTTTTGTTAGTCTCATAATAAAACCCTGGTCCATGTAGCCCATCCCCACTAGTTACTACAATATATACCTGCTATAATGGATGGACAGTTTCCCACCATTTCTCCAACCAGCCTGATTGAGGTGGGAATCCTGAGGCAATGTAGTAATTGCCTCATGTATACTGACCACCAGTTGCTCGTAAAGCAAGCAAACACAGCATGTGAGAGATATAACTATACCATGAAATTAGTATCAGTCCTCTCACATAACAATACACAAGCCATATAACAGGTTGTCAGCACACACAGCTCCCCTCTCACACAAGTTAAAGTCAAGACATATAAACTGACATAGGCAGAGATACTCACTAACATCTTTCCAAAAGATAAGAGATGTCCCATGCACAAACAACATACACTTACTGTTCCATGAGCAGAATCCACCACTACACATAGCAACACACATATCAGTATCTCAGCAATTAAGCCCTAAGGCAAAACACCTCAAAACCTAATGTTCTGATCATTGGAAACTCAATAGTGAGACACACTGATGTCCCCGTCACCAGGGTGAACAAGGAGAAGGTCACTATTAGCTGCCTGTCAAGTGGCAGGATCCATCAAATCACGCATGCACTCAAGTCGCTCAGCAAGAAGTACCACTATGACTCTATCACAGTACATGTAGGTGTGAATGACTTGAAATGTACCTGTCTGGACTATATGAAGAGAGACATGACTAAACTCTCAGATTATGTGTCCCAGGCAGGTATGTCCCTAGCCCTAAGCAGCATTCTGCCTTCACCTAGGATGATGCCACAATACAGACAAAAAATGATTGATGTCAGTAATTGGTTTAGTGTCTGTTGTCACTCCAGGGGGATCCAGTATCTATCTGACTGGGCAGATATAGTCAGCAGTCCTTTCTGCTTTGCCTGAGATGGTCTTCACCTGTCTCCTCAAGGCTATTGGCTACTGGCAAATAAACTTGCCTCCCCCATAGTGCACTGTTAGGTAATGTCCAAGCAAAAAGAAACTTCTGATGCAATGAAATCCACTAAAGGCAAACTCAAGGTCATGCTGCTAAATGCTAGGAGCTTAAACAGTAAACCACACTCCCTGGAAGCACTTATCATCTTTGAAGCTGCTGATGTTTGTGCAGTCACTGAGACTTGGCTCAAAGCTGCTGAGAGCACCCCGGCTGTACAAGGCTGCAATGCCTTTCACATGTTCAGACCTGAAGAAGAGAAAGAAAGAAGAACCAGAGGTGGTGGTATATTCATCTTTAATAAATCCAAATACACCTCAAGAGTGGTAAAACAATATGACTCTCTTGAGCTACTCCAGGTGCAAATAATAGATAAAATACCTTTCCAGATCATCACTAGCTATAGGCTTCCTACCATAAACCAGGAGAAGCACACCACTTACCTGGACTTGCTAGAGTCACTCAATATACAGCCAAACACCTTGGCCATGGGATATTTCAACTGTCCTCTCTTCGATTGGATAACTTACATGAGCACAAACACAATCACTATGAGGTTCCAGGACTTTGTTAATTCAAATGCCCTAGAACAGTTGGTCAACACTCCCACAAGGGGCTCAAATGTCCTGGACCTAGTGTTCACCAAATGGGGGGGGGGTCACTGCATGACACCCTGTGTGTTGCCTTCTTTGGTAAGGTCATACCATAAATTTGTCTTGTTTGAAGTAAAGATCAAAACTGACACGCCCACAGGAGTAAAAAAAATGAAAAATTTCCCCAAAGCAAATTTTTGCCTACTAAGTGATGGTATAAAAAGTTTCAAAGCCCCTGCCAACATAGCCAACAATGACTCCTATGCAGAAGATACACAAATTCCTGTACAGCCACTTAAGCAAATGCATTAACTCAGCCATACCCAACAGGAACAAAACCAGTTCTTCCCAAAAAACAAGCCACCCTGGTGGACATAAGTATAAATAAGCTATACAAAAAAAAAAAAAGAAACTGATATCTAAGAACAGGAAGAGCTTGCTCAACATAGGAAAAATACCCTCCACAGCTTGAACAAGCAAATTGCATATCTTAAGTCCTCTAATGCTAGCTAGAAGCCTAAATTAGCATCTCTAGCTAAATACAATCATAAGGCATTATTTTGCTATATCTGAAACCTAAAAGGGAATGCTGAACTTGTAGTGGATGATACCTCTCACAATGAACCTAAGGAAATTGCCAACCTGCTAGAAAACAGATTTGGCAATAACTTCACTGCTCTGTCCTCACCAGACATACCCCAAAGCATTCCTGACACCAGTCCTCTACTGAGTGTCTCCAAAGAGCAGGTCATACAAGCACTCTCCAAGGCCAAAAACACAGAATCTATGTGACCAGATAACATCCCAGGCTGCTTACTAAACAATCTATAATAAGACCAAGCAGAACCACATGGCACTTTTTCTTTAACCATAGCCTGAGAACTGGCTTTGTCCCGGCAGAGAGGAGAACAGCAACAGTAATCTCCTTGTGCAAAGGGGGTCCACCAACTGATCCTTGGAACTATTGAACCATAAGCCTAACCTGTCATCTGCAAGGCCATGGATAGAATCATCATGGACTTTATCCACAAGGACACAGGTGACCTTGGAACCCTTGACTTGACCCAGTGTGATTTTGTCAAGGGTAGAGCTTGCTAATTAAACCTAGTGGACTTCTGTGAGAATGTCACCAAAGCCTTGGATCATAGGATCACAGGATCATAGGAGGTTACTAGGCTAATGACCCTAGGACCCTTACAAGCCTAGCCAAGTAAAAGCCCTGTTCCCAAGAATATCAAGGTATTAACTGGAACTAAGTCAACAACTACTCTCCCTTTCCAAGGGGGATACAGGTGAAACTCCTGGTGTGAATTTGCGGTTTCCCATCCTGTCATCCAAATTGCACTTAAATTGAGTCAGCAAGGGGCTCTGCATCACCCAAATTGGAAGTTTGTTCCAGAGGACAGGTAACCTCTGTGAGACATATCTGTCTCTCTGGCAGGTCCTGTTGATGTCACAGGTTGAGTTCCCTAGAATCAGTGCATCTTATACCATTTTATTTATGAATGTGCAGCATTGCCATTGAGCAGGATCTGAGATTGCTTTATATGAAAACCATACATCACCTCTGAGTAGTCTGTAAGACACAGTGTATAGTGACAGTGATTTCAGTCTGTCAACATATGACATATGCTGAAGAAACTGAATTTTCTTTGTAAGGTACATACCACAGGTAGCATTGTACTATATTGTTGGCCCGATGAGTGAGGAGTATAGTGAGGTTATAACCTTGTTTGTTCTGGATGCAATGCCCTTACTGGCTCTTTATCCTCTCTTAGTCATACTCCTCATCTATACTAACAGTATTTCTCCTTTTTTTACATCTCTTTCTTGACAACCATTTCATCTCTCCATCCTCACTACTAGCCATACTCCTTTTCCACACTAACTGTACTCTGTTTTTTACATTTACTTTTCTATAACAGGTAAATTCATTGTTCTCATCCCCTTAAGCTTACAAAATGGAAACTGTCCCAATGTTTTTCTTACTTGTTTTCCTACTGAGAGTATGTCTTATAAATTGTATACCTTTGTAAATTATTTTTTTTAACTGATTACTGATTTTTGTGTTGTATTGTCTGTACTTTTACCATTACGTTATTACATGCTTTGTCATGACTGTGTGGAGCTTTTCTCCTCATGTCTTCTCTGAAAATGGGCCTTTGGTTCAAATGGACTAACCCAGTTAACAAATGTCAAATAAATAAATAAATATTACTTATGAGATAGGTGATGCAGAAAGACTTTCTTACCACTGTGGAGATGTGGTGGTCAAAGGAAAGGTTGCTTTCAACCTGTGTGCCCAAATCTGTCACCACTGATTGCATGCTTAGTGAGTTGTTATTAATGTGATAATTTGCAGGGACATTGCCCTTGCTGAAGGGGATGATAATACATTTTGCACTGAGTTTAAGCTTATTACTTTGGCATGAGTCATTTGTCTCTGTGAATCCCTCTTCTAGAATATTGGCATCTTTTGGGGACTCCATGACTGCACCCAATTTGCAATCATCAGCAAACTTTGTCGGACATAGGCCTTTTGCTTTAGCCTGTACATCCTAGAAGTAGATACCATACAAACAATAGGGGCCAAAGCACTGATCCCTGTGGAACATCATTGGTTATGGGTATGAAGGTGAAGGTAGAGTCACCTATTTTGACTGTGTACATTCTATCGGTGAGCCAGTTTGCAACCCACATGACAATATACAGGTTTATCTCCAGCTGGGTGAGTTTATATGTGATGCCTGAGTGGGAATAGTGTCAAAGTCTTTGGCCAGGTCCTGGTAGGCCATATTCTTGGATTTGCCTTCATCCAGAGCTTTGGTGACCGTCCATCAAATTCAAGAGGCAGGATCTCCCTTTAACAAAGTGAAACTGGGTCAGGTCTAGTATTTGGAGGTCTCTTCTATTTTTGTTGATAAGGTTCATGATTATTCTTTCCATAGCCTTGCATATTAGGCTGGTCAGGCTTATCGGCCTATTGTTCCCAGGGTCTGTGGAGACGCCTCCTTTATGTAACGGGATGATGGTTGCTGTTTTCCATTCAACAGATACAAAACCATTGTTTAAACTGTGGTTATAAAGAGTAACCAGTAGTGCAGCTGGTTCCTGTTTTAATCCCATAGCCACTACATAGCCAATACATCTGCTAATAGCCTCCTTTAGCCTTATAAATTCCTAATAATAAACTCTAAGAATTAGCATATTTTGCAAGAATCTTAATTTGTTTGTAAATAATCTTTTTCATACATTGTGCTAATTTGCTCTCTCAAATGTCAATTTACTGCAACTGTTATTATCTTGCATTTTTCTAACTCACATATTGTAATTTTTGTAAGATTGTAATTTTGTAATTTGTAAAATTTGTATTTTTCTGGAGCTTTTCTCCACAGGACTCCATTGAAAATGGGCTCTTCATGGCCCAGTGGACCATCCTGGCAAATAAACTGTAAATAAATAAATAAATTAAATAAATAAATACATCCATTTGTAATGCAGCCTGGGATATTATCTGGTCCCATAGACGCTGTTTTTGGCTTTGCAAAGAGTGTTTACAAACTGCTCCTTGGAGATACTAGGTGGAGGGCAAGTGGTAGAGATGGCTTGGGGCTATGTGGCGAGGACAGGGGGGAGAAGTTTTCTCTGAACAAGTCAACTAGCTGGTTGGCTATTTCTGCAGGTTCATTATTTTATGTTGTGCCATTAACAACTAGTTCTGTCCAGATCTGTTTTTTTTTAAGGTTTCTGACGTAGCTAAAGAAGGCCTTATGGTTATCCTTAACGAAGGAAGCTAGTTTGGATTCATAGTTAGCTTTAGAATGCCTTATAAGGTGCCTTATTTGCTTGTTTAAGCTGAGGAGGGAATGCTTCCAATTCAGAGACCATTCCTTCCTGCGCTTGACATCAGTTTATTTCTCTTATTGTATAACTTGTTAATGGCTGATGTCCATCAGGCAGGTTTGTTCTTTCTTGAGATCTCATTTTGATTCTATCAGGTACAGCTGAGTCAGTACATTTGTACAGATGCTTATACAAGGCATTGGTGAAAATCCCAGTATAGGTGTCTATTCCATCAGTGAGGTCAGGTGCTATGAAACTATTAATGCCGCCATGTATTAGGTTGTAATTGGCTTTGGAGAGGTTTTTTAATCTAGTTGTTGCTAATGGGGGGGATCAATGCTATTGTTACCTCTAATAAGACTGATTTATGTTCAGACCTCAATAGGGAGGGATGCACACATGGGGTGGTGCAACAATGACCCATGTTATTGAGCACCAGATCGAGAATGTTTGGACCTCTTGTGAGGGTGTCATCCAACTGGTCCAGGCTGTTGGAGTTGATGAAGTCCAAGAACCTTTGGGCAAGTGTGTTATTACATGTATAATTTAGCCAGTCTATGGAAGGATAGTTAAAGTCACATACAACCAGGGTGTTTGGTTGTTATCTTGAGCGATTCAAGTAGATCCAAGTATGCAGTGTAGGTATCTTGGTTCAGGTAGGGGGTCCTATAACTGGCAATAACTTGGAGAGGGATCTTACCTACAGTCAATTAGACTGGATTAGTTCAAGAGAATTGTTTTGTTTAACCAATCTAGAGGTGTATTTATCTTTGATGAATATTGATTCTCCATCTACTTTAGTTCTCCACTTTCAGTTTGGGATCTGAATGTGTGGAAGGCATTAAACCTGATATGGCCGGGGTGCTTTCCATGGCCTTAAACCAAGTCTTTGTGACTGCACAAATGTCAGCATCTTCCAAGGTGAGGGCTGCTTTCAATGACTGCAGTTATAGGTTTAGACTCCCAGCATTTAGCAGCATAACCTTGAGATTGCTTTTTGAAGATATTTTTACATCAGGAATTTTGTTGTTGTGATATTGCCTAAAAAAGGCACTATAAGGGAGGCAAGAGCCTTAGCCAGTAGCCAAAATCCCAGAGGTGACAGATGAAGACCATCTCTAGTAAAGCAGGATGGTCTATCTATCATGTTATCCCCGGCTGACAGGTCCCTTAGAATGATACCAGAAACTAAGCCAATTGTTGAAGTTAATATTTTTTTATTTATATTGTGGTATCATCTTAGGTGAAGGTAGTATGCTGCTCAAGGCTGGGGACATACCTGCCTGAGACACATATTCCGAGAGCTCAGTCATGTCTCTCTTCATATAGTCCAGTGAGGTACATCTCAAGTCATTCACACCAACATGAACTAAGATGTAGTCATAATGGTACTTGTTATGGAGAAACGTGAGTGCATGTGTGATCTGGTGAATGCTGGCACCAGACAGACAGCTGACGGTAACGTTCTCCTTGTCCAGTCTAGTGAGTGGGACATCTGTGAGTCTCACTATAGAGTCACCTATGACCAAAAGTTTGGCTTAGCTGTGCTTTACCTTAGGGGCTTGCTTGGTGAGACACTTGTGCCTGTACTTTTATGTGTAGTGAGTGTTGTAGGTACTGTATTGGGTGTAGCATGTTTGTGTTTTGGAGGTTTTCTGCTGTTTAGGCAAATTTTTAGTGAGTACCTTGGCATATTGTATGGTTTGAGAGCATGATTTGTGCAGGAGGTGTACTATGTGGGCTGACAACCAGCTTAGTGCAACTGTTCTGTGAATGAGAGAGCAAGGATTCCATATTTTAGTGTACATGCATCTCTCACAAATTAAGCTTAAGTGGTTTAGGAGTAGTGGGTTGTCAGTGTACATGAAGCAATTGCTACATTGCCTCAGGGTACCCATATCAATCAGGCTGGCAGGAGAAATAGAGGAGAACTGACCATCCATAATACTAGGTGCAAATTTGCTTACTTTAATGAGGAAGGTGTGGTTTAATTGGGGGTTAATGCTGGGTCTATACTATTTGGGATCTCAAGGGGTACAAGACTAGAATAGGAATTAGGAGATTTCAGTTAAAGTAGGCAAATGCTATAGAAAGCAAAGCTGAGGTGCTCTATGAGCAGCTATGTGCAGTTTAAGGGACTCCTCAGTTGGAGCATGAGCAGCTTCAAAGGGAAAATAAATATACTTTATAACTGCCAATGGTTATCGCTACTGCTGGTACTCTGTGAAGGTGTGCTAAGCATAAGCAGATGCCTCGGATTGCTCAGATGAAGATAGTGGGGCAGTGGCCAGTCACCAAACACTGTGGAGCCTTGTTAACATAGGCAGAAACCTGTGCACATGCAGGGCTTATGTACCAACTGTGAGAAACCTTTTTATTTAAATAAGTTAAGCAACTTTCAGACAAGCTGGCCAATGGAAATGCTCAGTACTGAGCCTTATTCCAACAATCTCCAACTCAGATGAGTCCTTTGATATACTGTTCTACCACAATAGTGCAGGATGGCCCTCTTATTGTACGATGGTTGGTTTTAGTGCTCAGATAATGCCAAACAGTCTAGATTCAGCAAATCTGAATACAGCCTATGCTATAAAATACACAAGTGCTAGAAAATGCAAAGTGCATTAAAAACACTCTCAAACAGCAAATAGTTGAAACAGTGAAACAGCAAAACAGTTAAAATGGCTAAAAACAGTTAAAAGTAGATGGCAGTTCAGTGATACATAGTTTGAAAGGGCAGTACAGTGAATAAAAATATTTATTTTTCTGTATATTTTAAAGGATGCCTTGCATTTAATTTGGATTCACTCTAAAGATCAGAGAGATCATGCCAGTCCCACACCAACTCCTGTAAAATGAGCACAGGCCCTTATAAACATGTTGCCTAAATGCAAACTAAGTTAAGCAATTTTCAAACAAGCTGGCCAAAGGAAATGCTCAATACTGAGCCTTATTCCAACAATCTCCAACTCAACTCAGATGGGTCCTTTGCTACACTCTTCTGCCACATGGGTACAGGGGGTCCTCAATGTAAGATGGCTGGTTTTAGTGCTCAAATAATGCCAAACAGCCTAGATTTAGCAAATCTGAGTCTAGTCTAAGGTATAAAATACACTACTAGAAAACACAACATGCAAGAAAAGCATTCTCAAACAGCAAACAGTTGAGACAGTGAAACACCAAAACAGTTAACATAGTTAAAAAGCAGTTAAAAGTAGGTGGATAAGGGCAAAGCAGTGCATATTGCCTATCTTGATTTATCCAAGGCCTTTGACACTATTCCCTATTCAGGTATCATAGAGAAACTCTCCCAGCTGTGGATTAAGTCATACATTACTAGATGGGTAGCAAACTGGCTCATTTTCAGAAAATACACTGTACAAGTTGGGGAGTCCACCTCCACAAGTGAACCAGTTACCAGTGGGGTACTACGATGATCTGTGCTGGGCCTTCTAGTGTTTGGAATCTATTTCTCTGAAGTCCAGGTGAAGGTAGATAGCCTGTGGATTACCAAGATTGCAGATGACTGTAAACTGGGCCCAATCATAGAGTCCCCCAATGATGTTAACATATTACAGAAAAGGCTGACACAGGCAAATGACTGGTGCCACACTCACGGGCTAAAACTTATTACCTTAATGCAAAAAAAAAAGCTGCATTATCCCCTTTGGCAAATAAGTGGTCCTTGCTAATTATGATATAGATAGCACTCCTCTAAGCTCAAACTCAGTGGTGTGAGACTTGAGAACACAGGTTGCTAGCCATCTAAACTTTGATCACCATGTGTCCATAGTGGTAAGAAAATCATTCTACATTGTGCATCTCATAAATAAGGGCAGCACCTCCAAGACCATGGAAGTTATAGCTCTGCTGTACTCAACCCTTATCAGACCACTAATTGAGTACAATGCTCCCTTCTATGTGTACCTCACCAGACACCTGAAACAACTGTTGAGACTATGGAGGTTTCTAACCAACAGAATCCAGGGCCTACAAAGCATGACATACATGGAAAGACTGAAAGCCCTGTCATTGTACTCTGTATCATAGAGGCTGCTGAGAAGAGACCTGTGCCTGGCCTACAGAACAGTCTTGGACCCTGCCCTAATGGAGATGCTGCACATCTGCAAATCAATTGGGACAAGAATAACTCACTCCAAGGATCTCAACCTACCCTGTGACATTAACAGAACATGCTGGAGAGCCATCTATATCTCCCAACAATTGTCGCTCTTGTGGAATAAATTCCCACTCCATGTGAAGCAGAGGTCTTCAATGACCAGATTCAAGTGCAGCCTTGACAGCGTGATGGGTGACTGTAAATTCACCCCAGGGTGGCACTTATGTCCCTTATAGATAGGGGCAGTCAGTGCTGATCAAAGAATTGCTCTGCTATCAATGACCATCTCACTAGGGTCAATAAGGATACTCAGGTTATTACACGGCTAGGCTTGTAAAGGCGCTGCGGCCATTAGCCTAGTAACCTCCTATGAACCTAATTACATTTGGTTGTTTTCTGGCAGCCAAATTGCAACCACAATCTAAAGATGTCTTGCATTCTTTTTGTGGATGAGTTTAAACTGCATAGTTCATTAGATGAGGAGCTGAAAATACAACTGCAAGTGGTTAAAACTTTCTCAGATGATATAGGAATGTCTTTTGGACTTAATAACTGTGCAAAAGCAATATTTAAAACAGGAAATCTGCAGCACCAAGAAAATATCAATCTGGGACAGGAATGTGATATAATGGAACTTGAAAAATAGGAAGTGTGTAAATATTTGGGAATTGATGACAGATTGACAATAAAATATGAACAAATGTGAACAAAACTCAGTAAGGAATACTTTAGAAGACTAAAACTAATTCTGAAAACAGCTCTGACATCTCAGAGCAAAGTTCAAGCTGTAAACCTATTTGCTGTTCCTGTTATAACTTACTGCCTTGGGGTGACTGATGGGCCCCAAAAGGTATTGGATCAGTTGGACAGGGGAACAAGAAAAATGATTCACGTTTATCAAATGATATATAAAAATCAGTGTACACCAAGATTATATATTCCTCATTCTGAAGGAGGTATGGTCCTCCTTGAAACTGATTACATGTGTAGATTTGCAATTGTAAGATCTGCATACTTATCTGCTGATTTCATCAGTCCCAAACACAATGAAAGTTTTAAAATATGAGGAGAACAAGTTTAAGATGACTTCCATACTTAGTTTAGCAGAAGCATATCTGTGTGAAGCAGGAATTAGTATCAGTCCTCTCACATAACAATACACAAGCCATATAACAGGTTGTCAGCACACACAGCTCCCCTCTCACACAAGTTAAAGTCAAGACACATAAACTGACATAGGCAGAGATACTCACTAACATCCTTCCAAAAAATAAGAGATGTCGCACAAACAACATACACTTACTGTTCCATGAACAGAATCCACCACTACACATAGCAACACACATATCAGTATCTCAGCAATTAAGCCCTAAGGCAAAACACCTCAAAACCTAATGTTCTGATCATTGGAAACTCAATAGTGAGACACACTGATGTCCCTGTCACCAGGGTGAACAAGGAGAAGGTCACTATCAGCTGTCTGTCAAGTGCCAGGATCCATCAAATCACGCATGCACTCAAGTCACTCAGCAAGAAGTACCACTACGACTCTATCATAGGTGTGAATGACTTAAAATGTACCTGTCTGGACTATATGAAGAAAGACATGACTAAACTCTCAGATTATGTGTCCCAGGCAGGTATGTCCCTAGCACTAAGCAGCATTCTGCCTTCACCTAGGATGATGCCACAATACAGACAAAAAATGATTGATGTAAGTAATTGGTGTCAATTGTCACTCCAGGGGGATCCTGTATCTATCTGACTGGGCAGACATGGTCAGCAGTCCTTGCTGCTTTGCCTGAGATGGTCTTCACCTGTCTCATCAAGGCTATTGGCTACTGGCAAATACACTTGCCTCCCCCATACTGCACTTTTAGGTAATGTCCAAGCAAAAAGAAACTTCTGATGCAATGAAATCCACTAAAGGCAAACTCAAGGTCATACTGCTAAATGCTAGGAGCTTAAACAGTAAACTGCACTCCCTGGAAGCACTTATCATCTTTGAAGCTGCTGATGTTTGTACAGTCACTGAGACTTGGCTCAAAGCTGCTGAGAGCACCCCGTCTGTACAAGGCTACAATGCCTTTCACATGTTCAGACCTGAAGAAGAGAAAGAAAGAAGAACCAGAGGTGGTGGTATATTCATCTTTAATAAATTCAAATACACCTCAAGAGTGGTAAAACAATATGACTCTCTTGAGTTACTCCAGGTGCAAATAATAGGTAAAATACCTTTCCAGATCATCACTAGCTATAGGCTTCCTACCATAAACCAGGAGAAGCACACCACTTACCTGGACTTGAGTCACTCAATATACAGCCAAACACCTTGGCCATGGGATATTTCAACTGTCCTTCCTTCGATTGGATAACTTACATGAGCACAAACACAATCACTATGAGGTTCCTGGACTTTGTTAATTCAAATGCCCTGGAACAGATGGTCAACACCCCCACAATGGGCTCAAATGTCCTGGACCTAGTGTTCACCAAAATGGGGGGGGGGTCACTGCATGACACCCTGTATGTTGCCTTCTTTGGTAAGGTCAGACCATAAATTTGTCTTGTTTGAAGTAAAGATCAAAACTGACACGCCCAGAAGTAGATAAAAATCAGGCAGCAACAGAATGTACCAAAAACAAAAGAAAGAATGTAAGGAAAAGGATCAGGTGCGAAGGCAAGAAATGTGGAAAAGGCATAAATATAGTTACCAGTACAGGAAACTCATGGAATAACCTCATGTCAATCAGGATCTGATGTAGGAATGGTTAAGGAGAGGTGAATTTAAACCTAAAGATAAAATATTAATATTAGCTGCCCAGGACAGTGGACTACATACACATTGGTTTACAAAGTCCATTGAACATGCGGGAGAAACAGACAAAAGGAGATTGTGTAAAATGGAACTGCAAACAGTTTGATATGCTGTTGCTGGCTGTGATACAGTAATGGCAGAAAGCCTGTATACTGAAAGGCATAATAATGTGGCAAGACTGTTGCACTGGGGATTGTGCAAACATTACAAAACTGAAGTAGCTGAGAAGCACTGAAAACATGAGCCACAAAGCATTACAGAGAATAATGAAGTTTATATCACATGAGGTCACCCAATACAAACAGCTCATAAAATAGATGCAAGAATATCAAATATAGTAGTCCATGTAAAGAAGACAAAAGTAGCATTGATCACTGAAATTGCTACACCAAGTGATTATAGTGTCTTGCGTACCGAGAGACATAAAGTCTCAAAATACCAAGATTTGCTGGCAGAAATGTGGGCAATGTGGAAGAAGGATACCCATACAGCTCCAATAGTAGTAGGGATAATCGGTCTCATAAAAATATTTACATTTCTATTTAGATATGCTGCAAATAAATGTAACTCCATATCAACTACAGAAGGAGTTTGTTCTGAGCACATTGTGATTGTTTCAAAGTACTCTTTTCAGTAAGATCAAAGACTGAAACAATACTCATTTTACAGACTTTAGTCATACTCTTACTTAGGAATTGGGTCCATTCCTATCATGGTACTAGAAATCCTAAAGGCTTGGAGAACTTAAACCAGTTAAAGCTGCAAACACCAAAGTCTGAAGCAATACTAATCTCATATACTTTAATCATACCATGACTTGGGAATGGGTTCCATTTCTATCATGATATTAGAAACCCAAAACATTTGGAGACATTAAAAAATAAAAGACGACAAAGATGTAAGTCTCTTTTTAGAGGTTATGAATGAAAAAAAGGAAATTAATGTAGAAGTAAAACTTTTGCATTAATTTCAGTATCATAATATATATATGAGGTTAACTGAACCTGAGCTTTCGTAGCAAAGGGTGCACAAAGATAACAGTAAGGCAGAGGGGTAGCAAAAATCTGATAAAATGAACTTTAACTTAGTCTGGAATACCTTTTCCTGATACTTAACAGATAGTGCCAATATATTTATAAGAGACCTGCACAGCTAACATTACATTAATATAGTGATCCGAAGCTGAAAGCATCTGATTTACTAAACATTCTGCCTAGAGTGTGGTACTAAAGCATCAGTATCAGTTCAAGTTGTAGACAGACCCCTTCAATGTCCTTCACATGAGACCTATACTGTTGCACTCAGAATGCACTATAATACAGTCAAGGTAACTTGATCTTGACATATGCTATATTTGTCTGGGAGATATACTTATTTTTCTTGCAGTAACAGGAATATTTAAAGAAGCTGTTGTCGCTCAGTCGCTTTTGAGATTTTATGTTCACTGAATAATACATGTACAACACCCACTAAAAATTTTGAAATCACTTACATACCTCATTAAGTATTCCATCTTCTCCATCAGGACTTCTCTTATAATGGCTTTATAATGTCAAAGTGTTTATGGTAACATATTTTGAAATAATTTCTTTAATACACTTAGATGGCTCTTATTCAAGACTTGAATAGTTCCTTGAATTATCTTGTTGAAAGTGTTCCTTGTTATTAGAAGTCAGGCTACACCTTCAACTGTCCTTATTCTGTAGGATTACTTGTCTTCCTTTTCTTTAATTACCTTAAAAGCTGAAGCATTTCTTTTTAGGACATTTTTTCTCTCACTAATTCATGATGGATTGAGACTGTGTGGTCTGAACCCCGTTCATTATTATTTTAATATACTAATATATTTTCTCCATTTTGTAACTTCTGAATTCTGCATTTTCACTCTAAGTATTGTATTATTTTAGTCTTATGTTATTTATTACAAAATTAAAACAAATATGTGTACAAAATGTATCTGCTTTGTCAGTAAAATATCAAGGTACAGTAAGGATGGGGAATATGGCCTTTTCTCCACTGTTGTGTGATCTTGGAGTATATCTCTCTCTCTCTCTCTATATATATATATATATATATATATATATATATATATATATATATATATATATACAGCTAGATAGATATATAAGCTGTTGTGTTTTTTCCAGTCATTTATTGATTGATGTTTTGGTTTTCAACAATTGGATAGTAATCATGTCAGGATTGGCAAATTGATGTTTCAATGGAAAGTTATGCTTCCATATACACATATACATGATTGTATGTTGCTTCACTGAAAAAGCAAGACATTGAACCACAAATCATTGTGCACAAATGCTTGAAACATAACTTATCACAAAAAAAGGTAAAGTAAATTCTTTCCTTTGCTGGAAGGCAAGATCTGTCTGGGCACTCTGCAGACTCCAGCACTCTCTGCTTATTATAAATAGCAAATCCATGGTGACACTACAATGGAGAAAGGGCAAATTCTCTTATCTCCACTACACCATGATCTCACACAGAAATGAAAAAAGGCAGATGTGATCAGATGACTTTCCAATACACATGCTGGCTTTCTTTCTGTTCAACAAAAAAAGCCTGACATAACGATATGTCACATATTTATATGTATATATATATATATATATATATATATATATATATATATATATATATATATATATATATATATATATATATATATACACAAACATGTATAGGTCCTTTCTTATCACTCTTTCTACACAGAGAAGTAGATTTCATTTATTATGCATATAGCTACTTAACGTTATCTGCATTCTGCATTATTATCTTAGAAATGCAATGACATTTACAAGGTTTCATTAATCTGCTTTCCCACTCTAGATGTACTGTTTTACAGTGGATAACATGGCTACATATCAGTTTGTCAAAATCATTTTTGTTAACTTGTTTACATGGTGTGCATGGTTAGTTGAAAGACTGTAATGTTAAATCCCAGAAATGTCGATGCCTGGAATATCATCATTTTCATAGGTGGCGTATAGTTAATCTCTGTGCAGGTAAGTGGAGTTTGTTCTCTAATGCTGAAATTTTCAGATATAGTGAAAGTTTCAGCAGTAGGAGTTAGGACTGTGTATGTGTGAAGTTTCTGGGTTATTGTTAGGTTTGAGTAAGGGCTAAGAAAGGGAACAGATTGAATATTTTGTCTGTGTGTTGCCATATGATGTACATGTGTGTGTTTGTTGTCATGTGGTGTGTGTGTGTGTGTGTGTGTGTGTGTGTGTGTGTGTGTGTGTGTGTGTGTTGTCATGTGATGTGTGTCTGTGTGTGTGTGTGTGTGTGTGTGTGTGTGTGTGTGTGTGTGTGTGTGTGTGTGTGTGTGTGTGTGTGTGTGTGTGTGTGTGTGTGTGTGTGTGTGTGTGTGTGTGTGTGTGTATGCATGTGAGAGGGGTTTTCTTGCGTAATGGTTCTGTTAGGGAAAGGCCTTTTTGTGTAAAGTTGGAGATAGTTGCAGCTGTAGGATTAGGATTATGGTTAGTACACATGGAAAGTGGTACATGAGAGAGCATTTGAGCTTTTGACTTAATACCATTAAAAAAATGAATGCTGTGCCAATCTGTTTTGCTATCAACTCTGAAAGTATGCAAGAGGAAGATTTAAAACATATCCCTGAAATGGGTTTTTTGTTTCCCCAATAGTTATGGCATTGCCCCTGATTCTGGCAGTAAGCAGTTTAAAGAGCAATTTTTAATTAGTCAGACTTCTCAGATGTTCACAGAAACAAATGCCTTTACTTACTGGGGCTATATTTGCAGGAAAGCAACTAACTGCTATTTGCTCATTATTCCGGTATTTCAGAATTAATGTAGTTTTTGTGACACAAATTAAAACATTTTAATATGTGGCTACTGATTGTGTAGAACAAGTTGAAATTCATGATATGGCCATCATTTTATATCACAATCAGACCTCTAAAGTACACAGAGAAAAGACTATAGCTACTGGATGTTGGCTGTGGGAGTTGTCTATGGATGAAAATGATTGGCCCTCATGTGTCGTTCTCAGTTTAGTCTTTGATCTGGCTTTACAAGACTAGTATGCATCTATGTCTAGTAAGATAATTATTTATTTGTTTGTATATTTACTTATTTACTAATATTTGACTCCTGAGATGTACATAGAATAGTGGATGTAGATAAAGGGTATGCACTGCATCTGTGGATACAAGTGACTTACACGTGCTGTTTTATTACTGCTAAATAGTTGACACTGATCTGGTGTGACAAGAGCAAAGTGTAGAGTTGAACAATGTATTTGCTAAAATCAGTGTAAAAGTAGTATTCCTGTGGGTTATGTCTGTGTAGGGGCAGAGATTGTAAAAGTGGAGGTAATTGAAGAACATGGACTGCATCTGTGGATACAAGTGTCAAACACCTGTTGTTTAAATTACTGCTAAACACTTGTCACTGATCTTGTGTGAAAAGAGTAAAGAGTAGTATTTGCTAAAATTAGTGTAAAGGTAACATTGCTATAGTTTATGTGTTAGTAGGGGGTAGAGGTTTTAGTGTATTTAAGAGTAACACTTTGACCATAAGTTATCTCCCTTTCCATCACAAGCACTAGCATTGCACACTACAAGTGACTATCTTTGGTGGTTTGAATTTGTGCGAAATAACTGATCATTGGCATAGTGGGACAGTGACACCTTTATCAGTGTGGATTTATCTGTGCGCTCTGGGTTTCTCCAGCACCCCAAAGATATGATGTAGGCAAATTGGCATTCTTCTAATCTGCATAAAGTTAGGTGTGCAGATTTTATGTGCATGTTTTTCTATCTTGTGATCAATCTGTCTTGTCAGGGCTAATGTCAGTATACATGTTCTTCTACAAAAAAACAGTATAGCTTGTGACTCTCCTGGATTTCTTGGACAATATCAGCATGTGAGTGTTTGCGTGCATTTATTATTTATTTATTTTTATTTAACATTTGTTTACTGGGAAAGTCTGGCTTGGAATGAAGCCATTTTTTGGCAGAGGCCTGGGTAGAAATGCTACAGACACACGTCTTTGTAATGTGGGAAGAAACCGGAGTACCCGGAGGAAACCAGCACAAATGCAGGGAGGATATGCAGACTCTACACAGAAGGCACCCCAGCCGAAAATTGAATTGGAGAACCTCTTGCTGTGAGGTGACAATGCTATGGCTGCAGCACTGCACTGTTGGTTTGTGTCTGCACATCTGTGTGAAAAGCTCTGAGGACACACTCAGGATTGCTGGACACATACATAACTCTTTTCTGGTCAGCATTAAAAAAAGCACATCATTATCTTTCAAACATAAGGCATAAAATGCATCACTGAACAGCCAGCTTGTAAGTATGTTGGTGAGAGGCTGGGGATGTTGAGTTGATTAGTACTTTAATAATTGCAATCAACCCTCTGAGGTGTATAGAAAAGTTACTATAGCTTTTGTTAGGACACTGTGATGTTTAGGCCAAATAAGTTGGAATACATTTCTTTGACTATTATTTTATTCACTTTCCTGCAAAATTACCAATAGGTGGTGGCATTTGCAGACGGGACAAGGGCACATGATGTGATGTATACATTTGACAACAATGGGTTAAAATATGATCTGTTTGTTCTTTCAGTTTTGTACCAGTTTGAAATCAATGTAACACACAAAAGGTGGATGTTCATCTTGTTTCACTGTTGCAGTCATTACATTTGGGTAATCTGCTGGCAGGTTGCCCTCAGTCGGCCTGATTAACAAAGTCTTGTTGCTGTCCCTTCTTCCATGACGTCAGGTCATCAGAGGTATAAAACATGCAGCCGACACCATTACATCAGTCTTTCTTGCCGTGCAGTGCCCGAAGCAGAAGTAGTTCGCAAGTGCCGGTCGGCCGACTCCTGAAATTTTCATTTTCGAGTTTCAGAACCGAAGTCTTCAACTTAAAGCTAAGTACCCTGTTGGGGAACCTTTTTCTTGCTCCTTACTGATGTCAGTAAAAGTTAACAATTGTATTACTTGTGGGAAGCAAATACCTCATAAGGATTTTCATTTGTACTGTATTCCGTGCCTAGGCCCTGACCACGACGTACCTTGCTGTCTGTTTTGTGCTTTATTTAATCAGTGCACTATCCGTCATTGGTACATTTTTGCTTCTAAATATTTCGGTTCTCAGTTTAATTATCCAGAAATGATGTCGGTTAGCCATCCGACTACAGGAATACCGAAAAAAATGCAAAGAAGAAGACAGAGACAGGCCGTTGAGGTCCAAAACTGCTGACGACACTTCTCCTAAGCCAGTCGCCAGTTCACCAGTACTCAGTGAGGTGCTTTCGCAGCCCCTGATACCCGCTACTTCTGATTCACAGGCCTCTACTGAGACCCATTCAGAGTCCGGTATGCCACGAGATGTTTCACATATGGAACCCACGGATGTCTCTACCTTGGATGGGTCCGGAGCCGCTGAGCAGGCACCGGCTTCTGAGGGTGTATTCAGGCCTACAGACTTGCATATTAAACCGACTCCAACTTCAGTGCTAAGGCCTAAATCTCGATCTGTGTCTAAAAAACTGACACCCAGGCCACATGTTCAGGCCTCTATGCCTAAAAAACAAATGATCAAAATGGCTGAAGATTTAATTACTCTAATCAGGGGTAGTCCCCCCCCCCCCCCACAAGAGGCCTAGGATTGAATTTGACTATGAATCTTCTGAACAGGACTCTGTTTCTTCTGACTCTTCTAATGATCTGGATTTGTCCATACCTACTTATGAGGACTCTTATGCAGAGGATTACATTCCCTCTGCTTCTCCACCTGAGGATAGCTGTTTTGGGGAAACCTTTCATACCTTAAGGGAGCATTTCCACTGGGAAAGTCATGATTTCTGTGAATCCAAAAAGAGGCTTAGGGATTTCCTTCTTCTTCCTCAGCATAGGTATTTGGCTATACCTCCTGTACTAGATATTGTTGGTGATGTGTTTTCGAAATCCATTATGGCCCCTGATTCCTTGCCTCCAGCTCCTAGCAAACCAGACAGGTACTACAGGTTTCCTGAGTCCCACAAATTCATTTTCAAAAATCCTGTTGCGGATCCTGAAACTATTTCATAGGGGCCCTAGGGCATTAAGGCTTCTACTGCTAAAAATCCTACCCCTTCTGATAGAGACTCCAGGGCACTGGATAGATGGGGTAAAAAGGTTTACACTTCTGCAACCTTAGCAATCAGGGCTTTAAACTGTCAATTCCATATACTAAAATATCAACAACATATCATGGGACTGCTTAAACAGAAAATTATGTTGATTTCTGACTGTGTGGAGAATAAAGATTTGCAGGATTTATTGCATTCAGCTGAACAAGTTGGCAAACATACTTTGCAGTGTGTCTTTGATTCCTTAGAGGCCTCTTGTAGGGCTGCTGTTACTGGGTCTGTGTTTAGAAGGCATGCTTGGCGTAAGGAGCAATCTCTGCCTGATCATGTTAAAGCAAAACTTTTGGATGCTGCTTTACAGCAGGACCGCTTATTTGGCAATAAGGCCGAAGAAGTTCTAAAAAAGATGGAAGATAAAGCTAAATCTATGTAAACTGTGAAAGAATTCTTTCAAGTGCAACCTCCTAGATTTAGTATGCATTGGCCTACTAAGAACTGGTCCTTTCCAGCTCCTTCCAGAGCCACTATAGCCAAACCCAGACATTCCAAAACCACCAGGTTTCAGTCCCAAGGGACTTTCAGAACTAAGCAATGGGGTGCTTCCACTTCCAAATCTAGAAACAACAAAGCACCACCCTATGGTAAGCAGTCTCAATGACTTCCCTTTGAAATTACCAAGCACTTACCTCTTAGCCACCCCTTTTGGGGGGAAAACTGGCTCTTCATTCAAAAAAACTGTCAGCTTATAACCCAGGACAAATGGGTTTTAAATATAGTGTCCCAGGGATACAGATTTCATTTCCACATGCTGCCAACTCCAAACGGGTGGCCAGACCTGCCCCCAAATCAGTGAGCAGAGGCTCAGAAACAAGTACTTTCCCTTCTAAACATGGGGGCTATTCAACTAGTAACCAAAGTGTAAAAGGGACAAGGTTTCTATTCCATACTTTTCCTGGTACCTAGAAAAGACTCTGAACACCTTTCTGGATATTCCAAAATTCAAGATGCTGACTCTTCACCAGTTACTTCCTATGCTAGGCAAGGATGCCTGGTTGGCAACTCTCGACTTAAAAGTGGCTTACCTGCATATCCCAATCAGGGAATCTTGCAGAAGATTCCTACGCATCAAAGCAGGATGCATGCATTATCAGTTCTCTGCACTGCCCTTTAGCTTGTCTATGCACCCAGGATATTCACAAAGTGCCTGGCTCCAGTAATTGCATTTTGCAGGCAAAGAAATATTGAAATGTATCCATACCTGGACGATTATCTAATTAAGACAGAAAACCAGGCCATTCTTCTAAAACATCTGGCATTTGTAAAAAGACTTCTAACCTGTCTAGGGTATGCCATAAACAAAAAGAAATCTCAAATGGTACCCTCTCAAAAAATTACATTCCTGGGTGCAAGCTTGAATACAACTGCCCAGATGGCTTTCCTTATGCCAGAAAAGCAAATTCATTTGGTGACTTACTTCAAACAGGCAGCCACAACAACCCTGCTATCTGCAAGGCAAACTTGGGGTTCATGGCCTCATGCATTCTTCTAATACCATATGCAAGACTGCATATGAGGAAACTTCAGTGGTACTTAAAACGTTTATGGAGTCAACATTGTCACAGCCTGGAAACAATGATTCCTGTCATACCTTGCCTATGCCTAGTTCCTATGGTGGCCAGAGGCCTGCCACCAAAACAAGGGACTGCCATTCACACCACCCCCTGCCACCCAAACCTTAACTACAGATGCATCAGACTATGCATGGGGGGCTCATCTGGCAGGGAAGTGCATTCAGGGCAAATGGAGCCCAAATCAAATGCGCCTTCATATCAATCAAAAAGAAATGCTAGCTGTACAGAATGCACTGACAGCCTTCAAGTACTACCTTTATCCAGGACAATTATTGATAAAGATGGACAACACCACGGTTATGTGGTACATATGCAAGCAGGGGGTACACATTCATACCCCCTCTGCAGACTAGCCATGGCATTGCAGAGCACGGCCTTGAGATACCAAGTACAACTACAAGCTCAATTCCTGCCAGGAAAGCAGAATGTTCTGGCAGATGAACTAAGCAGAAATCTCATGGACCCTCATGAATGGAAACTGGAACCATGGATTTTCAATATGTTGACATGCAAATGGAGGAGCCCAGACATAGATCTTTTTGCCTCAACCCAGAACAGCCAGTTGGATACATTTTGCACAAGAACTCATCACAAAAAAGCCTGGAAAGTGGATGCTCTGTCCTTCAGCTGGAAAAACCTATCAGTCTATGCCTTTCCCCCTCTGCCTTTGCTCTCCAAAGTTCTAGCCAAGACAAGCCAAAAATGATTTTGATTGCTCGAGACTGGCCTCACCAACACTGGTACCCACTCCTGCACAGTGTGTCACACATTTCTCCATGGCACCTGCCTCAGACACCTTCCTTACTGTCTCAGCAGGAGAACCAAATTCTGCACCCTCAGCTCCAAACATTGAATCTTGCAGCTTGGCTAATCACTTAAATTCACCCTTAGCATCCCTCAACAAACCTGTGATGGATGTAATTTTGGAGGTGAGAAGACCTAGTACTAGAAAATCTTATGCTGGCAAATGGAAAAGATTCTGTGCCCTGGAATCAGTCTCAATGGATGAGCACAGCAGTGCCCAATTTACCTCAGATTTTGCAATACTTAACTGAGATGCTTCATAAGGGCCAGTCTTTTTCTTCCATAAAAATCCATGCTTCAGCCATTTCACCTCCTTACAACACTGACCCCCCCTTTTTCTCATCCTCTTCTAAAGCAGTATCTCAGTGGGGCCAAAAACTTGAGACCACCCAAGAGAGCTCCAAACCCTGGCTGGGACCTTAACTTTGTATTGGAGAAACTCACTCTACCTCCTTTCAAGTAAGCTGCAACTGCAGACTTAAAATTTCTTTCCTGGAAAAACAGCCTTCCTTTTAGCAATCACTTCAGCTAGACGGATATCTAAGTTACAGGCCCTTATGGCAGTGGAGCCTCTCATAATCTTTCATGTGGACAGGGTGTCACTCAGGACCAATCCATCATTCATGCCCAAGGTGGTATCCAGTGTGGCTCTTAATCAGTGCATTCATTTGCCAACTTTCTTTTCCAATCCACAGAACAAGGGAGAGTGGATTCTGCATTAATTGAATGTACACAGACAACTTAGATTCTACTTGGACAGGATTAAATCTCGAAAAAAAATCTGAACAACTGCTGGTAGCATTTGCTGCAGGGGCAGAGGGGAAGGCTATTTCAAAGCAAACCATTTCTAAATGGATAAGCCATTTTATTCATTTTTGTTATAAGCACCATGGAAAACCTATCCCTCAGGGGATCAGATCTCATTCCATCAGGGCTGTATCTACTTTAGCAGCCTTTCTCAGAGGAGTTCCTACCAGGGATATTCTAGAAGCTGCTACCTGGAGTTCAGTTCATACTTTCACCAAGTATTATCACTTACCAATCTTCTCTAAATCCAGAACTGGCTTTGCCACTGCTGTTTTGCAGGGCTTTATAGCTGGTCCTAATGCTGTATAAATCCATCCTCTCAACCTTAGCTTTGGGAATCTACCCAAATGTAATGACTGCAACAGTGAAACACGATGAACATAGTACAGTTGTGTACACTTACCATAAATGTAGATGTTCGAGTGTATTCACTGTTGCAGTACTGGTTACCCTTCCTCCAGCCCCCTGTTTTTTTTTTACTATACCTCTTCTTTCTTTTATTATGCTTAAAAGCCTTTTTGGTGTATTTGCTTTTGTTTGGAGGTATATTTTTGTGTTTCTTATTTTTTATATATATATGTATATAGATATATATATATATACATACATATACATATATATATATATATATATATATATATATATTTTTTGCTCCCCATTTGGGGGGCACCTGACATCTGAGGCAAGAAAAACTGATGTAATGGTGTTGGCTGCATGTTTTATACCCCTGATGACCTGACGTCATGGAAGAAGGGACAGCAAACGACACAGGGCCCAAGACTTTGTTAATCAGGCCGACTGCGGGCATCCTGCCAGCAGATTACCCAAATGTAATGCCTGCAACAGTGAATACGCTCGAGCATCTACATTTATGGTAGGTGTACACAACTGTACTTTCTCTTTGTGCATGGGTGAGGAAGCATTCTATATATAATTTTGACAACAGCTACTTGAAATACATTACTAGTAACCATTTCTGCCTTCATTCCAATGTAATACCAGAGGGATGTGCAGAAGAAGACTATCTTTTCTTTATGGAAGAAGGGGAGTAGGGTAGCAGGCATTATCCATATACATTTTTATGTACCTTCACAAGAATTTGTCTTCAAAATTAAATAACTGCTATTTTATAGACACACATTATTTCTTCCCTGGAATACTAAAATAAGACTGAATTTCCTTCCTTTTTTATGTGTTTTATTCAGAACATCATTAGCTCAAGGGGTTGGAAAATAGCTTTAAAATGCACCCCAAAGTGTCTTTAACCCAGTAGCTTCTGGGGACCTAGTGGCTCCAAGCTTGTTATCTTATGCTGATTATTTATTCAATAGTTATTACAAAGGGAGAGTCTTGGCCATATAGGGTGTGCTGAAAGATTGCAAGAAAAAACAAAGTTAAAGAGTAAAACTGAACTTCTTTCCTTATTTATTGTTTTTGTTCATCCCATCATGAATCTAAATATTGGGAAAAACACTAAAATGTAATTTTGAATATCAAGAACCTCATGGTTCCACAGACTTCTGGCTTAATTCATTTATTTCCTCACCAGTTATTATAGTGCAGTCTGGCTCATTGAGGGTATGTTGAAAATATGTGGGAAAAAACTGAAGAATATGGCAAAAGGTTGGAAAAGTAAGACAAATATAATATGGATGGTATGGAGAGGTTGTGATTGGGTACATAGGGTGGATTTAGGGATTTGTATCATGGGACATACGGACAGTAGGGGACATCCATGATCTCTTCACCTAGGGAGCCATTTCTTCTATGTCTGGCTCTGACTCTGCAACAGCCCTATCCTAGGCATATGTGCTTATCATATTATCATAATATGTAAGCAGATGCAATATTTAATAAACCTTTTTACCATGGATTATCCATTTTAACTGTCAAAGTGTGGCACTGATTGTGAATTAGTTGTAGTACTCTGGGGGTTACTCTGCCATTATAATTTTATATATTTACCATATTACATGCAATTTTAGTTATTTGTTTTAGTGCTTTTTATGTACTGTTTTTTGATTGATTTTTAACTGTAAATTTTAGACAAGTTTTTTAAAGGGTACATAGAAATAAGTCAATGGTTGAGGCAACCCCCTCCTCTGATGCTGAATGCGTTTAGTCAACAGATTGCATAAGTTTATGCTTAAATTGACTTCTTCTGTCAAGCAAATGTAATTTTTGACTACAGTTGCTTTCACTGTATGCGACTGTACTGCTCAGTAACAGAAATGACAACAACAACAGAAATATCGGGAATTAACTGCTATATATTCTGTATAAATTTGCTTGTGCATTATGTTATTGCAGCTTTTATTATACAGTATCTGCCACCATCTATCTCTTGTACTCTGTAAAACATTTTAACAGGAAGTGAAGAATTAATATGTATTACATGTCAAAGAAGTGTCAATACTCCTGTGATCTGTTTGGTTTGGCCATATGCCTCCAAATTCAAACTCCGTGTTTATTCCTGGGTTACATTTAACATTCTGTCAGATTTCAATTAGCAGTTTGAAAAACTGGTTTCCTATTGAGTGGTATTGCAGTACAGATGGCTATTAGTTTCTTGAAAACCTGGAAGGTAGCTTCTATCATTGCAATGTGATCTGGCTTGTTCTACAGCTAAACTGCCTAATTAGCTGTCAATATAATCAAGCAAGAAATACAAACACCTCAAACAAAATTGTCTCAAATGAGTAAAACCACAGTTTTGGCAGTAACTGAGCTACACATGCTAGTGTTATGACAAAGCATTAAACTTTGTGGTTAGAGATCAATTTCATTGCACTAGATGGTGATATTTTAAACAGTGCATTTAAATCCATCTCTGAAAGGCACTGACAGGCCGACATCATTGAACAGAACTTTTTACACAGAATAAGGTTATCAGTTTCTACCAGCATTTCACACTGTCTAGCAGCCCTGGGAACCCTCCCGGGCAATTCAAATCAATAACAACCACCAACGCAGTTTGAACTACAGCAGGTGGTGTCTTGGAAAGTACTGCCACTAATCTTTCTGCCTTGTGTACTCTGCTACTGGGAATACTACAGAGCCCATTGCAGAAATTTCATATAAATACCTGTTTCTAGCTTTGCTGCCAAATGTCTCAGCAGTGGAAAGTGATAGCACCTGCTCCCGAGTCAGAGCTGCAGCGATGAGTGTGGTATGAAACCTGTATCCTCACAGTGATTCACTGGATGTTGTTCATTAACATTCTGTGCCAAATCCTTTAACACTCCTGAATCAATAACATGAGCTGAAATATATATACATAGTCAATTTGAAAATGCCAGATTAAAATAAAAGCATAAGTTTATTTACTTATTAAAAATAAATGCTTGTAAAAATGAAAATATGAAAACAGAGTTTGTAGAAATGCATAGTGTACTGTATGATATCATTGTATTTTTTTTTTATTATGTATACATTTTTATTGATCAGCTACACTCTCTCTCTGTCTTATTGGTTCATTTATTTTCCTACTTAAGTGTAATTTGCTTGCTTTATTAGAAACATTTTCTCATGGTTTAGTTTAGTTCTACAGTCTATATACTGTACTTTCCTGTTAATTTTACTTCAGTAACATTCAGCTCATTGCTGTATAATACATCTTTGCCATACTGAAACTTAGCTCTTGTACACCCAAGTAGCATAGATGCTACTACATTGCTGAATGAAGTTACTTGACATTTGCTGACATTTGAAGATTGATGCAAGGCGTGGGCACTGACTGACAACATTTGAGGCATTTAAAAACTCTAACATCATCCAGCAAAAGAGAGAGAATGGTGCTATAGTATATAAAAATGCAATCCAGCTGCAGGGTTACTGGAAAGAGTAAACTATGTGCTATATGTTGTACTGCTGACAATAAGGATGCTGCCTTTAGATACCTTAAGTTTAAATACATTTAGAAAAAAATATGTGACTTCAACTTGCCATGAAGATCTGCAAGATATTGACTGCAGGTATGTCTCCAAAGGTTAGTAGGATTGAGATTAGCCATTTTCCAAATTGGTATACGTTACTAAAACTTTATGTGTGTGTGTGTGTGTGTGTGTGTGTGTGTGTGTGTGTGTGTGTGTGTGTGTGCGAGCATGTGTGTATCTATATATATCTATATCTATATCTATATCTATATATATATATATCTATATATATATATATATATATATATATATATATATATATGTATATATATATATATATATATATATATATATATATATATATATATATATATATATATATATATATATATATATATATATATATATATATATATATATATATATATATATATATATATATATATATATATATATATATATATATATATATATATATATATATATATATATATAAAATATCTATATTAGTTCATAGGATGGTACTCTGCAATCAGCCCTAGGGCCTATGCAAGCCTAGCCATAACAATTCCCTGGGTATTTCTCAATATTTACTTCCCTGGACCCCTGTCTAGCAGGGTGACTGATGTGATCCCCGGGGTGAATTTCCTATCTCCCATCCAATCGTCAAGGTTCCTTTTGAAGAGGCCCAAAGAGGCACTCTGCTTGACATGTATGGGCAGTATATTCCAGTGTATGGGGAGTCTCTGGGTCTGGAACCTATCCCTCCAGCATGTTTTGTTCATTGTGATGACAAGGTTTAGATCCCTGGACCGTGTGGCTCTGAGGGATTGGGATTTCTTTAAGTGTAGCATGTCCAACAGCTCTGGGTTTGACATGGCCTTGTATGTTATGCAGAGATCGCCTCTGAGTAGATGATATGTGACAAAATATAGCTGGAGTTTTTATAGAAGGTCAGCATAGGGCATCTGCTTTAGGCCTGTGATTCTTTTAGTGAGGTATTTCTGTGGCCTTTCCAGTTGTTGCAGATATCTTGAGAGGTACATACCAAACAGGGTGTTGTATTCTGTAATGGGTCTAATGAGGGATGAGTACAGTGGGAAAATGACCTCCTTTTTATTGGATGAAAAGCAGTTAGTGATGAGGTGTGCCACATAGAAGGATTTCCTGACTGTTGTGGCATTCTGGTTATTGAAGGTGAGTCCACTGTTCACCTGTGTCCCTAGGTCTGTTATCCCACTTTCGGTGTTTAGTGTACTGCCACCTATGTGGTAATTCACGGGTACATGTTTTTTCCCAAAGGGGATAACTATACATTTCTTGGCATTGAGTGTGAGCCCATGGCTCTGGCACCAAGCATCTGTTTCTGTAAGGCACTTTTGTAGAATATCCACATCATTTGGGGATTCAATAATGGCTCCCAGTTTGCAGTCATGACTTTGTTAGCTAGAGTCCCTTAGTGGTGGCCTGTACTTCAGAGTAGTAGATGCTAAACAAGAGCGGTCCCAGGACTGAACCCTGAGGTACTCCACTTGTCACTTGTCTGAAGCTGGATTTACAGCTGGCTACTTTTACAATGTGGGTTCTATCAGTAAACCAGTTGGCAACCCATCGAGTGACCTAGGGATTAATGCCCAGCTTAATAAGTTTATCTGTGATTCCAGAGTGGGGGATGGTGTTGAAGGACTTGGCAAGGTCTAGATAGGCTGTGTGGATACCTTAACATCGTTCACAGCTCTGTATATGCATCTGTATATATGGGTTACCCTCAGATTATCGAGCATTCAAATGATCGATACTGATATGGGGAAGACCATATCATCGAACATTTAAATGTTCGACAATCTGAGTGTTTAAAATTGGGGATAAATACTAGACAACTGAGGTTGTCTAGTGATCCCCGTGTATTCCCGTCACCCCCGTTACCTAAATATAACATCTCCGAGATCGCACTATATCCTGGTAATGGGAAATTATGGAATATGGACTTACATACAGCGCAGAACAGGAACATTTCACATTACTGCAATGTAGTGTGGTCTCGGAGTTGGAATATTTAAGTAGGGGGGTGTGGGAGGGCTTGCCCCCCTGCTATAAACAGTTTACTTTTTTTGGATTAGTTTTTTTTATTTACTTTTTCATTGTCAGACATTTAAATGTTCGATGACATGGTCTTGATCATATCAATGTTGAACATTTGAATGTTCGATGATGTAAAGGTAACCCATATATATATATATATAGATATATATATATATATATATATATATATATATATATATATATATATATATTCTTGCATCAGTGCTGTTATTTATATTTTTATGGTTAGATTTCTGTTTTTCAAAACTGAGAAAACTACACATTATTGAGGGGCATGAAATATCGTGATGATAAAAATAAATTGCCACTGTCCATTTACTTGATTTACAGTATATTATTCTTGAAATATTGCTTTTTACTAATAATTATGAAGATATGCAATGTTTCTAGATTTCATCAATGCATCAAATTGAACCCAGACTGTGAGGGTTAGTTTCATATTATGCTCTATGAATCTGTCTGTCTTATAGGACTTCTTATTATGTCCTTTTCTGTGCAGAATATACTTCTAAAATGACAAAGCTAATGTCAAACATTTGTGTCTGACAAAGTATGTTAATGACTATTCAGTGCTGTCATTAAGTTTTCCTGTTGATACACATATTCTGCAAAAGGGCTTGAAACAGACTAGTACCTGATGTTATGACCATGGGTTGAAGCTCACTGCAAAAAAAATGTAGTATAATATGCCTATGGAAAGAATACCTCTGCACTCACAACACAACTGATGTCTTATTAAAAACTAACATTGTTATCAGAGACCTTTGTATGTTCATAGGAAATGAATTCTCTCTTGATCACCATGTATAAATATTTATTAAAAAGTGTTTTTACTTTGCCCAATTAGTTACTGAAGACATATCTTCTCACCAAAGGAGGTTATTGAATACATGCTGTTTTTCCTAATCAGGCTCATAATAAAATAATCCCCCCTGCAGCATATACTTATATAACCAGATAATCTAACTTGAATGATGAAAACCCTTGTGACTTCACTCTGTCTCATATAGGCTGTTCTGCAGTGACCTTCGCTTTGCCTAAAGGACTATGAAAGACCCAATCCTGACTGACTTCATACACC
Organism: Protopterus annectens; assembly: GCF_019279795.1. Classification (NCBI taxonomy): domain Eukaryota; kingdom Metazoa; phylum Chordata; order Ceratodontiformes; family Protopteridae; genus Protopterus; species Protopterus annectens. Next base: position 43,068,232 of record NC_056740.1, on the reverse strand, counting down.
TTTGAAACACCACAAGTTTCACCAATATCCACCCTAAGCGCTTATGTATATACACACACACATGTATTTATATATATATATATATATATATATATATATATATATATATATATATATACACACACTGTGGTATTAACAGAATGTATTTAGGATATGCATCGCTCTCAAAGGATCCTATAACTTTGGCATAAGGCTCTACTCCACACATACCTCTCAACTGTACAGATTTTCATAGAATGTCCATGTTTTTGCCTCATATTTTGGCCTATTTATCATAAAATTGTGATTTTTTTTTGGCAAATCAGTTAAGGATTGAAGTTAGAAAATGATGACAGACATTTGAGTTTAGACTTCATACCCTTCAGAAAAATGCATGTTAATCCAAAACCTGTTATTCTAGCAACTTTCTAAGTTTGTAAGAGCAGTATTTAAAAATCGTCCCTATTTTTGGCCTTTGTCCCCCATTCGATATGACTTTGACCAGATTTCTTGCTCTAAGAGGTTGAGCAGTATGACTCCACATCAAGCAGTGTTGCCCACTAGTTCTTTTCTGAAAGTTTGATGCATATCTAGGTTTCTCTAAATTCACCCTCTGACTGTATCTATAAATTCACCCTCTGTCTGTATCTATAAATTCACCCTCTGTCTGTATCTCTAAATTCACCCTCTGTCTGTATCTCTAAATTCACCCTCTGTCTGTATCTATAAATTCACCCTCTGTCTGTATCTATAAATTCACCCTCTGACTGTATATATAAATTCACCCTCTGTCTGTATTTGCAGGTCCTTATAGACTGGGGGAGCATATAGTAAGGCATGCACTGGATACGCTTCAAATAGTCTAATGGAGTGATTGCCTAGTATGAAACTATGAACCAGAAAAGGCCTGGCAAGTAAGCTCCTACCATAGCCAGTGGTCTTACACCTTTACCTGCAGTCACTCCTGCCTTTCTATTTACCTGCAATCTGACCCTAAAACTAAAATAAAATAAAAGAAAATTTGGCTAAAAGAATTTATAAGACTGACATAAAAAATGGTCAATACGTTCTTCCAAAACTTTCAAGAATTCACTATACAGTAAGTTAAATTTTTATAAATTAATCACTGTATTATATAAAAGTTGTCAGAGATACACATCCTCTGACAGTAATATAACAAAAGCTCCAGCAAATAAATACAAATCTTTCCAAGTGTGTAAGAGTGAGCTGCACAAATAAAAACAACACCAGCAATAAAAGTGGTGTGCAGTCAGTGGTAAAATGGATAGCATTTATTTGCTAAAAAGGGTAGAACACTGTTCAGTATGGACCTTTTCCAGATTTTGCCACATGCATTATCTAAGTGATTTTTTCAGGCTTATCCAATAGGCAGTGAAGGCTGAGCGAATCAAACCTCAGGTTATGGGATGAAGCAATTAACATTTCATAACTTCGATCCTAACTGGTGGACTTCAAAATGCTATATCACTTCATGCAACAGAAAGTACAATTTGAATTCTGCAATCATATTGTCACCACAGACTCTTTTTAACAGTTGCAAAGCATTATTACAAACATATAAAAATTTATTTCACAGAGGGTTATCTAAACAGAACTTCCCACCTGTAGAAACTTGAAGCATGTTTAGAACAGAATGCTTCAAAAATAAAGTTTCATTCATAATGACAAGCTAAGCAATCTATACACAATACTATGTGTTAATTTTCATTTTAAATATATTTTAAATTTGGGGATTAAATATCTGTACAAAATTCCACGCATTCAATTTAAGTCATGAATACAAGTAATACAAATGTTACTCCACTGATATTCTCTGTATATGTAAAGTTGGCAAACTACAGATACATGTGCAGTATATCAACAGATATTTGGGCTCACACATATAGAGAAAAAAAAACAGCAAAAAGAGATTTATTCAGCATAGTACCTGAATACAGCATAGTTGTTGACTTGTTTAAAAATGAAAAAAAAAACACATAATTTTAACAGATTAATTGTAAAATAATAATAATAAAGAATGTCTGAATAATAATGGAGTTACACTTTCTCACTCCTGTTGATGTTCGTCCACTTGGACTTAATGAATAAGTCATACTGGTTGATGATCTATTCGTGATCACCACCACACAGGTCATGATAATAAATCTGCTAGCTCTCTTGCTTGCCTGATTTGAACATTACATCTTCCTTCCCATTTCTACCCGTGTCTCCTTGTCCCATCTTTTATTTGTGAGATAAAACTAAATTTGAATTATTTTTAAACTGCTAGTGGAGTGCTAGCCGACTTCTTTAAAGCTACTTCATGGATCGTAGCTCTCAGCACTTCTCATTTCATTAACGGTTCTCTTATTTGATATGCTGCTAAGAAGCCTAAGTTATCCTCTAGTGCAAAGCTGGCAGTTGGGATCACCGTAGATGTGCATCACGGTGGGTCACGGATGGCTTACCATAACAGACTTGTGAAATGCTGTAGTAGATGAAAACTAGAAATGCAAATCCAGATTCAGAACAGAAATGAAACATACATCATATGTGGCAGGTAGCCCATCCCCTCTCCCCACACTTTCCTCTTGTTGAAGGCTGTATTCTTCATCTTCAAATAAAAAATAATCAGCTCTGAATTCACAACATCTTGGCAGAGAAGGTAATCTCTCCTACGTCAGTAAAACGTTTATGTTGTTTGCCTGAATTCTGTAACAAAGAAGCCGCTAACATTGATTAAGCAAGGCAGAAACTGAAGAATGCAGAAATTCTTTGAAAGTGCAACAAGTGAATGTTCTCGTCAGCATAATACACCAAAAGGGTCCTGTTCCACACATCACCCTTTCTTGAATATACATAAGTAAAAATAAAAAGTAAACACCTGACAACACCTGCCCCTCAATGCATTTGCAGCACTTCACTAAAAATCTTTTTCTCATGAGTATACAATCTGGGAGATATTCTACATAGGTATAGGGATGGGACTCTGAAGCCTCCTCACTGTGGAGGTAAATGTGATCAGCTATCCTCACATCAAAAAGATTTTTCCAAGTTTTCCATGTTTGAGGCTTTTCACATTACTGGTTAATGCTAGTTTTGTCTAAATTATTGATTTAGTCAGCTGGCATGAATCCTCAGTCACCACTAACAAAGCAAATGCTGGTACACTGTGGCAGCGAGCCCACTGGTCATTTATTTATTATTTATTTTATTTTACATTTGTTTACCGGGATAGTCTGACTGGCTATATGTCCATTTTCAGTGGAGGCCGGGGGAGAAAAGGCCAAATAGACAAAATTATATAGATAGCATTAGAAAGTATAAAACAAATTATAAAACAAGTGATTGTGTACAATGGTTAGTGGCGTTCCCTAACAGGGACTCACAATTCACATGGTCAGACACAATTACAGGCAAGAGACATCAGACTGGATACAGAGCTTGGTGAAGTAGTAACATGTTATGATATATAGAGATTATGTTTTCAGTTTATAACTTAATCAGGGTTGGTACATGGGCAAAACCAGTTCACTTTGAGATACTGTTTGAGGTTTTTTTTTGAAGAGACCTATGGAGAATTGTTGGGTTATATAGTTTGACAACAAATTCCAGGTTTTGCCAACAGAGTTGGCAAACAGGGATTCACCAGCAGCATTATTAGCTTTGTGGGTTTGGACCAGTAGTTTCTTGGCTGATCATAGGGATCTCAAGTTGCTATATGGCTTAATGATATTTATAAGTAAGGGGGTATCCTCAGGGTGGTACAAAATGTTGTGCGCTATTAAGAGTTGATTGAATTGAATTAAGCTGGGCAGTTCTAGCCATTCTAGTTTTTTCAGGTTCTGACAGTGGTGGGTTCTATAAGTGGAGCCAGTGGCAAATCTGGCAATATGGTTGTAGGTATGGGAGAGCTTACCTAGTTCAGATTTGTTAAGGTTTGAGAATACCGGCGAGGCATATAAAAGAGTAGTGGGTAGGTGTGTCTGGGCGATTGCAGTCCTAGCCAGTGGGGTTAAAAATGTTTTCTTTCTATACAGTGATCCAAGCTTCTTATTGATGGTCTGTATGGTTTTGTTGACCTGTAAATCAAATTTAAGATTACTGTCTATGATAACCCCTAGGAGCTTAGTGTGTTGATCTGGAGAGATAGTGGTACCATTGTTAGACGTGACAGAGAATGAAAGTGTGGCTGATCTACTAGTGGGGGTGAAGAGTAGAAGTTTAGTTTATTGGGGGTTCAGCAGTAGGTGTTGTTTTGCGAGCCAGTTCTCAATAGTGTTGAAGGTATTTTGGGTTAGGATTTGCAGTTCGGATGGGGAGGTGGCTGAGCAGATCAGAGTGGAATCATCTGCATATTGAATGCAGGTAGCTTTAGGGACAGCAGTGTGAAGGTTGCTGATAAAAATAGAGAAGAGTAGTGGACCTAATATGCAGCCTTGAGGAACACCAAGTGTGAGAGGTAGTTGGCTGGAGAGTTTGCCCTGCCATAATACCACCTGTTGTCTACCAGACAGGTAGGACTGGAACCATTGGATTGCGTGCTTATTGAGGGAAATAGACTTGAGAGAGAGAATGAGAAGTTCATGGATGACCATGTTGAAGGCTTTTGATAGGTCAAGAAAGAGGGCGGAGGATAGCCTATTGTTACTCCTGTTTTGGCTTATAGCATTAGTAAAGGAAAGGAGGGCCAAGGTGGTGCTATGGTGTGGCCTGAAGCCATGTTGGGAGTCGGATAGTAAGTTATTTTGTGTAAGGTACTGCATTAGTTGCTTGTGTACACATTTCTCCATTATTTTGGTTAGTGGGGAAAGAATGGCAATGGGTCTATAGTTGGATATGTCTGTAGAACTTCCACCGTTGTTGAGTGGGTTGACGTGGGATATTTTCCAGAGGGAGGGAATAGTGCTTTCGGATAAGGTTCTGTAGATTAGGATAGATATGGGATATGCAATGGCATCTGCCACTATTTGTAAGTACTCTGCAGGGAAGAGATCAGCAGCAAGGGTGGTAGGTTGTAGTTTTTTATAAGTGTTTTGATAAAACTAGTGGATATTGGTTGGGAGCTAAATTGGGAGTGATTAGTGGGTAGTTTAGGAGTGTGGTTTAGGTTTGTGGGGGTTAGTTGATTTGCTAGGGATTGGATTGTTTCAGTGAAAAAGTTATTATAAACGACAGCTAGGGTCTCAGAGGAGCTATGGGTGTGGTTAGCTGGGGTTGGGGTGGTAGAATGACCTGGATGTAGAAGTTTATTTAGGCCTGCTCTGAACTTTTGAGGGTGGTTTTGGTGTTTTTGTATGAGATTTTGGTAAAAGCTTTTTTTTCTAGTAAAATAGATTTTTTATATCATTCCTGAGTTGATGATATTTTAAATGGTCAAGTAGGGATTTAGTTGATCTCCAAATGGCCCAGGCCTTGTTTCTAGTTTTGATTTTATTTATTATTTATTTTACATTTGTTAACCGGGATGGTCCGACTGGATACATGTCCTTTTTCAGCGGAGGCCCGGGGAGAAAAGCTCCAACAGAGTTACATTGATAATTAGGTACAGTAAATGAGCTGAAAGAACTTAACAAAAACATAGGCTATTTACATACAAGTACAAGACTGCCATTACTATTTCTGAGATTACTACAAATGTAACATTAATAACATATTAGCAAGGACGGTAGGCAGTATAATGACATAGAGTTAGACAGGATACATATTTCTTTATCACAGTATACAAAGTACTTAGATTTTAGATTTGGTATCTTTTGTGTGCCATGGTGCTGTGTTTGATCTAGATTTTATTATACATGCTGGAGCATGGGAATCAAAGATGCTTAGGAATTTAGTGTTAAAGTGAGCTATAGCCTCTTCTAGTGGTAGATTTTTTAGTTCTGACCAGTTAACTGCTTTTAGTTCATTTAGGAAAATAGCAGCGTCAAAGTTTTTCCTGTTTCTTATTGTTTTATATTTGGACTGGTGGGGGTTTCCTGCCTTATGTTTGATAATATAGTTTAGTAGATGTCACTAAGGTCATCAGGGAGAGTACCAGCTGTGTACAGTTGGGTTTGTTATTAACTAGGATCCATTCTAGGATACTTTCCCTGTTGGTCGGTTTGTTTATCCTGGTGGGAGAGGTTATGGTCTGTTTAAACCCAGATAAGTTTATAGGGGTGAGGGGGGTTCAGACAAGCAAGGGTGCCAGTCGGTATTGAAGTCACCAAGAACTATGTTTTCTTGTGGACAGGTAGTGGATAACCAGTAAAGGATATCCTCCAGAGTATTTAAGTTGTTGACTGGTGGAATATATGCACAGACGATGTTCAAGCATTTGTTATGGTTAATCTGTAGTTTTGTTATGAGAAGTTCTCCATTATTGAATTGGGGTGGTTGAATGGTTTCCCTATTAACAGTTAGAGTATTTTTGTATAGGACTGCTATCCCACCTCCTTTCCTTGTAGTGCGATCTAACCGGAGAATATCAGTCAGATGTCCAATTTACTTTTCCTTTTGCAATAATCCTAGAGAGTGTAGTAGGCAAGGAATGTGAAGATCTTTTAATTAAAAATTATCTTCTTACAAGCATATAGCATGTCAGTACTCATTATTCCATAAATATAATCAAATTTTTTGCAATATGTCTGCCAAAATCCATTTCCCACTAAAAAATTTTCCTTCAGTCTTTCATTCCAAATAAATCATATTATGTAAATAAATTATCTACCCTTCTAATATATTCATATATTTTTTCGTTTTGTTCTTATGATGCTGTTGTTGTTTGTCTTTCGGCTTTTCCCGGTTAGGGGACGCCACAGCGGAACTCCGGTCCGCTAATGATTGGCAGATGTTTTTTATGGTGTCGAGTTGCCAGCCCAATGCCCAACCTTCAACGAAGGCACGCCAATTCAACGCATGTCTTTCGACTGCCCACTTGACCGCAGGGAGGACATGCAGACTCCACACAGAAGGCACTCCTAACCCAAGCTGAGAATCAAACAGGAGAACCTCTTGCTGTGAGACAACAATGCTACTGCTGCACCACCGTGGAACATAATTATTTTAATATCAATAGTGTTTGTCATTAATATTCTCAGTTTTTTCTTCACACATTCTCCAGAATTTCATCACTCTTTTACATTTCAAAAAAGAAGAAAAAACATGAATAGTTATCTCTTCATTTCCACAAAATAAACACACCATTGGATTCTCTATCGCTTGCACGGCATGCAAGATCAGTGCAGGAGCTCCAGCAGGCAAGATGTCTGCTGTGAGATCCAGAAATAGCCTGTAGAGGTGTGCATGAGCACTCCTGCACTAATCCTGCACGGACTAAGCACCTGTATGCAAATCATCCCATTTACAGGAGAAATCTATGCAAATGAGGTGATTTAGCAATCCAGGAAGCTTGCAACTGGCCATGCAGGACTAGTGCAATCTGCAGAAATGTACTCGGTTCGTAACCGAGTACATTTCTGCAAAATCTAAAACGGAGCTGTGACAACTCCAAATAAAGGCTGCACATCATGTAGTAAGCATGCCAATGGCGAAGTATAAGACCATTGGCATTGCAAACAGTGAAAAAAATAAAATAATCAACTTTTTTTTGTAATTGATCGCGGCTGTTTAAGCGTAGGGCAGTGGCACGCAAACAGGATCGGGGGGAAAATAACAAAATAAACCTAAATTAAGCATTCTAACTAAAATCAGTATTTTGCCATGCAAGTTAATGGCAGGCAGAAGGCAACATGGCCAATGAGTAGTGGTTGCTAAGGGGGGAGGCTCAGTGTGAAACATGTAACTATGCATTAGCAGGCAATCCTATGTAAATACAGGGAATGATAGTGAATCCCAGTTTTCCCCAGCATGTGAATCAGGTCCCAACAGTGTAAGAGTAGGAATAGCTTGGTGCAAGCCTAGGAGTTAGGTGACATCATGGGGTGGGGGTGTCAGGCATACTGTAAGCAGATTAGAGCCCTGTGGCTCGGGTTTGCTCCTAGCTTAGCACAGCTAAGCTAGGGGGTGTGTCTGAATCTGCCTAGCAGTCTTTACATTGCCTAAGTGGGTGGGCACACCACGCACCGGGTTTTAAAGGAAGAAAACAAAAGTTAAAACAGGAAATGCAGCACTGTGCACATTTGAGCAATCGGTTTGTGCGGCGTGCCCCCGGGCTTAAATAGGAAGGCAATAGGATGGGAAAACAGCAGTAGGAAGGCAATCAAGGAGAACTAGCATAGCTGGCAGGTGAAATGTATCAAAATCAGCCAATTATACAGGCAGCAGACCAGCCCAGCCCAGCCCAGAACACTACTATAAACTATGCAAACACCTTCCCCTCTGGTTTTTCCCACACTCTACACCACAGGTGTATACAAGTGGGGAACTTATAACACTCACAACTTCAAAATGATAGGGGCTGCAATAGCTATCATACAACTTGTGGAAGAGTTTGAGGGTGGTGAGGATGTGAATGCTGTCAACTAGCCCACAGTGAGGAGACTGAGAAGAGTGTACAGACCCAGGGTAACCTACCAGGGGCTACATGAGCTGGAGATAGTGGAGCACTATAGGGTGGACAGTGACCTCCTACAGCAAATTGTTGAGCTGTGCCGGCCACGCCTCACACATGGAACTAACAGAGGGGAACCCATCCCAGTGGATAACAAGGTATGTGTAAGCCTAAGAATACTAGCTACAGGTACCTTCCAAAGGCCAACTGGTGATATGATAGGGATGTCACAGGCATCAGCATCCAGGGTACTCCACCAGTTCCTGGATGCCATGTCAGCACATGTCAATGAGCACGTATATTTCCCCAACACCCGTGAGGCATTGGCCAGCAATATGCAACTGTTCTACCAAATAGCAGAATACTCTGAGGTAGTGGGTGCTATGAACTGCATGCACATACACATCAAAGCACCACCTGGTGAGCAGGGTAGGGTCTACATCAACCACAAGGGCTTCCCCTCCATCAACTGCCAGGTTGTATGCAATGCTCAGGGCATAATAATGAATGTGTGTGCTGGCTGCCCTGGAAGCTATCATGATTCCCAAATCTAGCATCTGACGCAGCTCTACCAGAGATTCGCCAGAGGGGACATCCCTGACAGTCACCTAGTGGGGGATTCTGGATATGCACTGGAGCCGTGGCTGATGACAACCATCAGAAATGCACACACCTGAACAAGAACTCCATAATGAGGCACATGCTCAGACCAGAATTATAGTAGAGTGTGTGTTTGGGATGCTCAAGTCATGGTTCCAGTGCCTGGACACATCCGGTGGAGCCTTGCAGTACTCATCAGCTATATGTACCCAAATTGTCCTCATATGTGCCATGCTACACAATATGATCCTGTGGAAACAGCTGCAGCAGGAACAGCATGGGGCAGGGCCACACAGCCCCATCCACCATTGCCAAGGCCTGCACAGGCACAGAGTAACTCAGAGTTGGAACAACCTGAGCCTGCCCCAGTAAGCAGAAAGAGGCATGCCCATAATGTCCTGGCCTTGGCAAAGAGGCAATGCATAGCACATACACTGACACAGTAGGGACCCAGGGAATGACAACTCTCTCTGACTTTCACGTGCAGTAAAAGGGATGCCAAACATTACATTTCCTGTGCTCAACCATGTGTAGGGATTGTACTATGTGCATCCGACATAGGCAGCCCTGCAGCAGCACCCTCAATACTGGGACTCCCACAAGGTAAGTGACTCTTGCCAGTCAGGGGGGTTCACATACCCAACAACAGTCACAGCCAGCAGGACAGGTGTAGACAAACACAAACAAAGGCTGTGCTATGGCCTGTGAATGATGTCTATGGGAACCCCCCCCCCAGGCCTACACAAATAGACAACAGTAGGTCAGGCAGTGGGATGTCAATTCTGAAGAGTAGGAAGTCTGAAACTAATATGACGGTAAATAAAAGTTAAGATATGTAGTACACTGGTATGCCTCTAGGCAGCATGATAGGTAAGACTACAGAATGAAGTGGAGCACCTGACATACCAGTACAGTCATAGCAAATGTGTGCAAGTGTAAGGTGTGCTCCCCCATCCTATGTAGACATGTAATAACAGGCAGGTGTGCCCCCCAGTCCTGTGTCGACATGTAGAAATAGTCAGGTGTGCCCCCCATCCTACTTAGAAATGTAGTAACAGTCAAGTGTGCCCCCCCCAAAGCCTGTGTAGAAATGTAGAAATAGTCAGGTATGCCACCCCATCCTATGTAGAAATGTAGTAACAATCAGGTGTGCCCCCCAGTCCTGTGTAGAAATGTACAAATAGTCATGTGTGTCCCCCCATCCCATGTAGAAATGTAGTAACAGTCAATGCCATGTGATCGGCGGATACCCTGCAGAAACAGTATGTGACCTCTAGGTGTACACATAGGTCAGCACTACATTACAGACTACCTGGACTTGATCCACACATTCAATACAGACGGGCATACTGGGTATGCTCGTACACAGAGAAATGAAGGCAATGTCAGTCAGCAACACACTGAAAGGTCATACTGGGGATGCTCACACACTTAAACACATGAAGGCCCTGTATGCAAACACCAATGGACCAGACATAACTAGCAGTTGCAGTTGTTAGTGCAGACACTCCTCAGTATGCATCAGACATGCTTTGCACACACAGTGGACAGGAATATAGACATATATCTAAGGACAACACACTATAATAAGCCAAAGGTAGATGCACATAGATGTGTGGGAAGAGGGTGACTGTGACAAGGAGCCATCCAGGCCTGTCCCACCCAGCACACAGCCAAAGGGCCACAACCACATGAGGTTCAGATGTCACTCACTGTAGATACTAGCCACCGGTATCTGTCAACAGTACAGACTATGTGGTGCACATGCTAGCTGTGCAACATGACTGTACAAGGAAGGTGTCATCTAGCATCTGTATACGCGTACCTGTGAAATATGACCCTGTGTGTGCCTGCATGTGGTGTGTCAACCTCTAGATGAATGGCTTATGGCCCATGCACACACACCACACACTTCCCTCCCCAAAGCCCTACCATGACAAGCCTGTTGAGGTCATCCACTGTGAAATACACCTTTGGGAGAATTGTAGTCCAGTAATCTCCATGGCACATCCCATAACTGCATACTGCTGCTATGTGATAAACTAATTAGGTAGGAGTTCTAATCCCAGACTTAGCAAGTGTGTGTTTGTGTGTCTGTCTGTCTGTGTAGAGAGCAATGCTTTTTAGGGTAGTCACACTCCCTACAATTCAAATGCTCAACTTTGGCAAGGCTGCTGATGTCATCCACCTAGAAATACACCTCTGTGAAGGTTGTAGATGGCAAGGCTGCTGATGTCATCCACCTAGAAATACACCTCTGTGAAGGTTGTTGGCCAGTAATCTCCATAGCGCATCCTATAACTGCATACTGCTGTAATGTGATACATTCGTTAGGTAGGTGTTCTAATCCCAGACTTGGCAAGTGTGTATGTGTGTATCTGTCTGACTCTGTCTGTGTAGAGAGCAATGCTTTTTAGGGTGATCACACTCCCTAAAATTCAAATGCTCAACATTGACAAGGCTGCTGATGTCTTCCACCTAGAAATACACCTCTGTGAAGGTTGTAGCCCAGTAATGTCCGTAACGCATCCTATAACTGCTTACTGTTGCAGTGTGATGCATTAGTTAGGTAGGTGTTCTAATCCCAGACTTGGCAAGTATGTGTGTGTATCTGTCTTTGTAGGGAGAAATACTTTGTAGGGTAGTCACACTCCCTACAAATCAAATGCTCAACCTTGGCAAGGCTGCTGATGTCATCCACCTAGAAATACACCTCTGGGAAGGTTGTAGCTTAGTAATCTCTGTAGCGTGTGCCATAACTAAATACTGCTGTAGTGTGATATAGAACTCAGGTGGGGTCCTTTTCCCACCCATGGCAGTTCAGGATGTTTTGTGTGTGTTTCAATTGTCTGTGTAGGGAGCAATGCATTTTAGGCTAGTCAAACTCAGTTCATTTCAAATGCCCTACTTTAGTAATCCTGCTGATGTCATTCATTGTGAAATACACCATTGGGGAAGGAGTTCCCCAGTAATCCCCGTGGTGCGTCCTATAACAGTTCCATGCTGTAGTGTGATATAGACCTCAGTTAAGGGTTGTATACCCACACATGTTGGTTGTGGATGTTTTGTGTGTGTGTGTGTGTGTGTGTGTGTGTGTGTGTGTGTGTGTGTGTGTGTGTGTGTGTGTGTGTGTGTGTGTGTGTCAGTGTCTGTGTAGGAAGCAATGCATTTTAGCCTAGCCACACTCACTACAATTTGAATGTCGTACTTTGGCAATCCTGCTGATGTCATCCAATGCGATATACACCTTTGAGGAAGAGGTACTCCAGTAATCTCCATGGTGCGTACTATAACTGCTAGTGCTGTAGTGTAATAAACTAATTAGGTAGGGGTTCTACTCCCCGACATGACAGGTGTGTGTGTGTGTGTGTGTGTGTGTGTGTGTGTGTGTGTGTGTGTGTGTGTGTGTGTGTGTATGTCTGTGTATTTGTAACTCATATCCTGTGTGGAGGGGTGAGTATGTGACACCTGGGCCCAATGAGAAGTGGGTTTTGCAAATTTCTTATATGGTGGCCCTAGTATATATCACAATGTCCACCATACAGAGATAACAGATGTGAAATAGCCGAGAGGCTGGGGTGTAAATCCATACCCATATATGTGACATCAAGGCCAGGCAATCACAGTTAGCAGCCCCAGTATTACCCAGAGCACACTCTCAACCCATGTCCCATACACACACACACACACACACACACACACACACACACACACACACACACACACACACACACATGCCTAGGCAACAGCCAATATGTGGGTAGTACACTGCATATTGGCCACTGATAGTAACTATGGAGTGATTGCAGTGGGCTACAGAGGCATGGCACCCTATCCATTTGTCCAGTAGGTAAGTACATGCAGACAATGCACCTTCCGCATATTCCCCACTGGACACCTGCAACACCTATGGTGCCATCACATATGACTCACAAAGGACATACCATGCCTGAAAACATACCCTGTATGGACAGATGCCACTGACACCAGGGAATGCTGTTAGCATGCTATCAATGTAGGTGCAGGTTAAACCTGCTGTCCATTACCAGTTCCCTCCACAGGTGGCCAAGACTGGCACATCTGATGATAATCTGTGTACACAACATGGGCCAGACACCCCAGGTACAGTTCCACGTGTCACTGTGCATCCATGTGGGAGGTGTGCACATCCCAGACACCGTCCGTGTCATGGACTAAGTAACACATACATGACAAGTGATGCACAGCATTGGGCATACACAATAGTTACCCAGATGACTGGATGAGGGATACAGTACCCACCTGTGTGGGCAAATGCAGAAACTACAGCCCTGAGCCACAATGCAGACCATTGTCATGTGACCTGATGCCAAGGTATACCCATCACCTAGCCTTGTATAGCTGTCTGGCACAGTTGACCACCACACACCTGTACAGAAATGCACCCATGCATGTCAGTACTGGCACCCTGTGTGTTTTTGTGTGTGTTGTATAATGTATATGATCACATCCACACTCACTACAACCCCCATTGGCATACTGAAGCATGTTGTCTGATGTCAGACACCTCCCCATACATTTTGCCCATATAACCTCCTTATGACCTGTATGGTACATGCGATACCTGCACAATGATGTGTTGTGGCAATCTCACTAGTGATGAGTTGTAATCCTGGCCCTGCCAAGTGTGTGTGCATCCCTGTGAGTGTGTGGCTGTGTTGATGCTGGCACCTGTCCATGCAGGCAGGCACATGTACTTCACCTACCGTATAACTACCATATCCCTGTTGCAGATGTCACTCACCATCACATATATATTTTGAGGTTTCCACAACAAGTAACATATGTGACACATCCAATAACTGCATAGAACTATGATAGCACTACATAGTCATCAGGGATTTGGTACCCTGTGCTGGTAGGTGTATGACACAAACATGCTTAAGTTTTACTCTCCCATACCTCACTGACTTGTCTTTGCCTCTGTCTGCCTCTCTCACTCCCTCACTAGTGGATGTGGAGACCTACACCTGCTTTCCTTAGGCAGCAGCATGTGTATTTTAGGTAATGCTCATGATCAGCTGATGGCCTCTGCAGGAATTGCAGCCCTCCTCTAACTGATTGCATGTGTAACAGCTGTGGTAACATTCCCATAGCCAATTGCTTGGAAACACACTCCAATATCTAGGAACATCATGTTGGTGTTGGGCCTTTTCATTCACTGTGAACAAGAACTCGATCTGTTGTTTGGCAAACAGCATCTCAGATGGATTGGGGATTTACCTTTGACAACATGCACTGTGCAAACAGGCCAACACACAGGAAGGGGATGTGCCTGACCTGATTACGGACTGTAAGTGCTGCTGTACTGCATTTGTAGTAATGTTGGTTTAACACGTTGTGCGCAAATATGACTGTCCTACATGTATTAATAACTGCCATGTCAGTTCTATGTTGATGAGGACTCCCCATCTGTAGGGTCATCTGCAGACTGGTCAGTGTTTAGTGCCTTTGGTTTCATGTGTTACCCAAAGAGCATGTATCTGTGAAATGCAGAAGGTAGTGTGAGGATTGTAGTCTGTAGATTGTGAAGGCCGTGACAGTTACTGACTTCATATCTCTCATAGGACATATGTTGCGACAAACCCTGTTATAACAGTAAATGCATGATGTTATCACAGCAACATGTCAATATTGGCCCTGTGTATGTGCTTCCAGCCACAAATCTGTCAACCTTTGTACATATGTAATGCATTAAGAGGTGCATATGTGCTGTACACCATGATTAGTGTCATCATATCTGATAACAAGCCAGTGAGATATCAGACTGCTACACATGTTATGTGCAGTAGGGGTTATATTTGATGACATAACCTGGACATTCTGTGGTTGTTTGTACAGTACTGAGGTCTGTATACATATGGTGAATGTCGACAGTGTGTGTATTGTTAATATGTACCTTGGCCTGTGTACAGACTGTGGTAGATGTCATCGTTCTAGGTCCCGTCCTAGCTGATGTTACATGCTTCTCCACTGTATGTTACCATATAGGCTTACACGTTTGTAGGGCCATACACTCACATGTCCCATACAACAGACAGGCATCAGGCCACACTCCATAGCGGTCCAGTATATTTATGGTGTTGGACAGATAGTCCATATACTGTAATATTATGCTAGCTTACCATATGTGGCTGTGTTCACATTGGTTGTAGTTATGCACTTTCACACAGGTGTATCTTACCTTGTGCTGTGATATGCCTGTAGAGCCTGCTATATATATGCAGGACATGTGCATGCCTCCATAGCAGATGTAGGCCAGTGTTAAGCCAGTCGGCCTGTAGCCTGCACAGTGCTTTATTACATGCCTAGAAGCTTAGTGTACTTACCCAGTAAGATGCCATGTCCAGACACTTGCCAGATGTAATGCTGCTGAGCCTCTCTTGTCATGTATGACAGACAGAGCGGTGAGATGCTGTACAGATGTATGTCAATATCTAGTGGGTAGTATGTGGCCATGGCACCTCTGTACCAGCAGTTATTATGTGTCAGGACAGACAGGGGTGTGTGACATAACTTATGGGGGCAAATGTATACCAGTTGTTATGTGTTATATCCATCTACATAGCTGTTAACATCCATATTGTCAGGCTTGGTCCACAGGTTCTGCACTAAGGGGTTCTGTGTATACCTTTGGACTGTACAGAGTGTGTCAGAATGTCCACATCTATTGGCCAATTTCTCTGTTGTAGTCCACAGCAGCATTACGTGCGTGCAGCAGTACTGTACTATGATGTCCTTAGGATGTCTGTCAGTAGCCAATGGCGCACATATGAAAATCAGATGTGACCTCCCACACACACCATGTCTGTGAAGACAATCCCTTTTACAGTAGTACTAGTCTACTATTATACCTGCTATACATACCTGACACCCACTTGCACTACGAAGTTGGGACTATAGAGGCTGAGGTAAGGCTACACCCGATGTTCAGGACATATGGTGAATATATATGTACATATGATTATCCAGATATCTATAAAGATAATTACATATGTACATATCGACATATATAGATGGGTGTGTATATGTACATAGATATGCATATACACACCCAGATATATACATATACAGAGCATTATATGTCTACACATATACACATAGTGATACATATGCACAAATACATATACCACGCTGCCATTCCTGCCAGCAATCCACTGCTGTTTTATCCCCCACACATATGGTGGGGCTGGGGTCATATATGTGTGGGCTTTACCTACACAATGCATGTGTGCCCATATGCACTCCAGAGGACAGGGAATGTAACAGTGGTATATGGCCCTGTATTACTGAGTGGGTGGGGGGGTGAATCATACATAACCTAGGCTGTTACAAAATGTGGGGGTATCAGGCGTGAGCTGCCTTAAGGTATCTGGATGTACAGTAACATACATTTCACCTATCTTGACATTACTTACATAAAGTGGGTTACTGCAGGCCTACTGCCCCCTGCCATACAGACTGTTCTGTTTGCCAGTGTGCCTGTGATGGTGTCAGTTATGCCTTGTTATGTAACAGTTACATCCCATTTGGTCAACTGAAGTCTTTATCACCTAGTGATTATGTACAGAGTGTAGATAGTGGCTGCTGGACTATACACCTGCATCACTTACTGTTGATTGTGTGGTATCCTGTGGCCCAGTCTGTCTTCACTATTGCACGATTTGGAGGTCTTGGCCTGGACAGCAGCAGTTGTGAACTTTTCCAGACTACTGTATTAGTATAACTGTTTCACAGTTAAATTACTCTGTTTATATGGATGTCAGTGTCTGAAGAGCTATATGACATGGCATATAAAAATGTAATAGTACACATATAAAGGTTTTCCATTTCTGCAAACCTGTGTGTGGGGTGTTTTAACCTATGTCATCTCTGTTGGTATATGTTGCAGGCACCGAATGTCATTTGTATGGGTGGCTCATCCAGTGTCCCAGCTGTTAGGGTGCTAACTTTAAGCATAGTGGCTGTACCATATTGTGTGTGCCTACTACATAAGTATCTTACTGTACATATCTCTGAGTGTGTATGTGTAATCACATGTATATCTATGTATATATATATATATATATATATATATATATATATATATATATATATATATATATATATATATATATATATATATATATATATATATATATATATATATGTATATATATATATATATATATGTATATATATATATGCATATATGTGTCTGTATATATGTATCCTGGGGATGTTGATAGCTTCCACATTTTACATTTCCTATGGGAGCCAGACTGCTCTGCATGATATGTTATCAATTCCAGCCTGACATTATACAGGTGAGATGTAGTACTGTTAACATCTTGTGCCCATGTCGTGTCAGGACCTGGTTATGGTATCTGCAACACTTGGTAGTGTATTGCAGGGCGGATGTGTCTGGCTGTGGGGGGGTGGGCATACCTATTCGTACAAGATGTATATCATTTGGGGCCTCTCAACCCCATTAACGGTGCATGTGGACACACATGATTTAATCTCCCATTGATATCTACACGTGTATGTCTATGTATACCTATATGGATATATATATATATATATATATATCTGCTCACATATATATAACTATGTCCGTATATACCTACATAGATATATATTTGCTTACATATATGTAACTTGCTGTGCATATGTAGAAATATAGGTATAGACATATATATGTGTTGATGTAAGCAATCACAGGAATATATGTTCAGATATATTTATATATATATGTATATATTTATATATATATATATATATATATATATATATATATATATATAAAATATATCTAGATATTAATATATTTACACACATACAGCTACATGGACTATATTCTCTGTACTGTTTAATGACTGGGCTGGATGATATGTTTTTGAAATCATCAGGGTTATGTAAATCTGGCATGGCTTAGTGGTTAATCACTTTGTATAGGGTCCTGGATTTGATCCTTGCAGAGGCTGTTTATTTTGTTGCTGGGCAGAACATGGACCATTGGATATGGAGTGATTAAGGCACTTTAATGCAGTTGTAAGCGGGTTTGCATGCAGGTAAGCACTGCTAACTTCCAATTACAGTTTATTATTCTCGGCTTCTAAATTGCTTAACCAGTGTAGGCATTGTTTACCCTTGCGCAAACAGGGTTAAAGTCACTTACTGCTACTTAAAAGTGCTTACTCCCACTTACCACTGTGTTAATTTCTTTCAAAGAAAAGAAAAAAGGGTTGATAGGAAAGTGGTGAAAATGGGGCACAAAGAGGGAAAGACAGTAGGGAAAATAGCTAGGGATGTGCAGGAAGGGTGTAGTGAAGGTCCATAGCTGCCCATTTCTTCTACAGCAACAGTGTGCATATACACTGAATTTGGAGGTAGAGTTGGACACTCAAATCCCTGGGAGAGGGGTGAGGACAACAATAATAAGTTGTGATGCCAATTAGACCAGATTACATGTGTCCAGTGGACATGTGTGTGAAATGGACAGCTATGTATGGGGCAAGATTTTTTTGTGGGAACAGATTGCCCTTTTTTTCTTTTTTCAGGTGAGAGTGAGATGTTGGGATGGGATAGTAGGTATATTTGGGGAAGTAAGTTGGATAGGTTAACAGACAAGACACACAAGATGCATACTGGGGTGGTATATGTCACATGTGGGGGGTAAACACCTTGATGGGGAGGGGTGTTGGGATATCAGAAGCCCACAAGCTCCCTAGTGGTAACAGTGGGACTGAGGTCCCAACCTGTGGGCAGTCACCACTGCACATTCACAGCCCCGAAGGTGGCTGTGCTAGGGGCTGAGCCGCAGAGCCAGGATGACTCTCTAATCATGACATGTGGTCCTTGAGCTGGCATAGAAGATCACCGAACTGCTCATTGATCGCTCTATGCACCATGATCCCGACCTAGCAACGGGTGACAGGTGCCTGTCCATGCCCACTCCTGGAGGGGGTGAGCCCCATCCCCTGAGGCAGTTCCCCCCCGAAGGTAATGCAGGACCAACAGACAGGGAGGTCCGGGGTTGGGCCCCAAAACATGTTGGTGCCTGGTGCCACAGCCAGCTGAGGTGGGACAGGTGGGTCCCTGGGACTGGCCTTCCCAAGAGGGCTGTAGTGTTTAGATTTCATCATATATGGGTTAGTAATAGTCAACACATTCCAGGGTTAGGTATAGTAGCATGCATAGATATTCCCATTAACCCAGACACCAGATACGGAACAGTTGCATAGCAAACAAAACACATGCATATATGGGACCACAGTGGTAATAAGAACAGCATGCAGGTATGTTGATGGCACCATGCCAACAATGTTGGAATAATTCAATATGGCACATGCATGGGAACCATTAAAATATTTATCAAACAATTGGACATTATCAGAGTCATTACATCCCAGTTGGGGTTGGTATGTTGATTATTGTTGGAGATAAGGTGGTGGGGGGGGGTGTCAATTAACAAGTAGTATATTTCTGTAGTCCACATTACTTTCCTAGTCAGTGCTGTTATCTGTATCTTACAACTATTACTACACTACACTATAGCCTTATTTTGGACAGTGATATGGCTATCATCATCATTACACATGAACCGGTTTTACCTGCAGTATACACCTCTTACCTGGTATACCTGTGGAGGGAGTGTTTGTTAACACTGACTAAATGTTTGTACACATACACCCGGATTCTGGGTTGATGTTTTGCACTATGCTATCTAACGCTTTCTGCACAGACTCTGGCCATGTGTTGACCACATGCTGGTGTGCCTGGACATATCTAGAATATTGCCCTCTTCCACCTTTAGTGACCTGACACAAACATATACATGCTTTCCTATACAGTTATATTATGTATTACAGTTTGGGAAACAGTGACCAGTGATACTTTATTATTCAGAGAAACTGCAGCACTCACAATCCCCTACAATACCAGGGTGGACAGTACCAGTGCAGGTTATATTGGTCTGTATTTCTCAGCACAAGGTTTGTATCCAACATACCTGTGGGAGCAATGTTTGTTAGCACTACCTGACTGTTGCCACACAAGGTTCCAGATTACACATTAGTATTATGCACATACATCTCACTCTCTTACTGTACACACTCTGGTCACAGCTTGACAACATGGGAGTGTAGATAGGACATACTTGAAATATTACTCTCCTAACATTTTTGGGGGTTGCTACAGTGACAGGTGTGTTCTCATGATGGTTGAGAATCACTTGTATTCCCTGTTTGCTGGCTACACATCTGGGAACATCCCACAGACTTACCAGAGGGACAGGGGGGCAGGCAGCAGATATGGGCACATATACTACACATTCTAGCCTCATGTGTACAGTTGTGGGGTATGAATCTCTATGCAGTCTAATTCCACTCCCAGGATTCAGATCATGGCTGTGTCTGCTACAACTTAAACACTGTCCTTCACAGTTGTCCCTGCTATATTGATATTGCTGCATATCTACAATCTGCTTTCTGTCTTATTAATCCCCTGTGCTTATGCATTCTGACCTTGTATAACAACACTCTTATACAGAATTCCTAGACAGTTATATGTTGTAGGACAGTGTGGGTGACAGTGATGTGTAATACCTCATTATTCAGAGCAACTGCATATCATTCTTGTATTTCTGGGCACAGTGTTGGTATCTGACAGACCTGTGGGAGGAATGTTTATTAGCACTACCTGAATGTTCCCACAGACAGTACCAGGTTCCACATTACTATTATGCACATATTATGCACATACATCTCACTCTGTTACTGTATGCACTCTGACCACAGCTTAACAAGTTGGGGGTGTAAATGGGACATATGTGGATTCTTAGTCACATAAGGTATTGGGGAGTTGCTAGTGTGCCAGGTTTGTTTTCATAGATGTGTGTCAATCAGTTGTATTTCCTGTTTGCTGCCTATAAGTCTGGGATCATCCCACTGATTTCCCAGGTGGACAGGTTGATAGGCAGTAGATATGGGCCACTTTAATAGACATTCTGGACATATCTGTACAGTTGTGGGGTATGATTCTGTATGCAGACTACTACCACTGGCAGGATTCGAACCATGGCTGTCTGTGCTAAAAAAACAACAGTTAACATATTGTTGCATGTGCTGTTTGTTTTATGTTGTCTATGTTTTCCCTGTTTACTGTGTGTCTCTCAGTTGTATTAAATGGCCTCTGGGGATTACACCAGTCATATACAGGCATTTCTACACATTCAATTGATGGTGCATGGTGTGGGTAACAGTGCTTAATGCAACAGTACTATTACATGATTGCAAATCTACATTACCATATGATACCAGAATATACACATGCAGTCCAGCAGTTAGACCAGTTTTGTCCGGATAATATACTTTTATTGACATACAAACAATATGAGACTCTTCCTGCCATATTCTCTAGTGTATGCAGTACTTGCCTTTAACAATACAGGTTTTATACTAGCAATTAATTTACTACTACTTTTATTTTTATTTCCTTTCACAGTAAAAGCATGAGTATTACAAACCTGCCTCGCTTCGCAACCTTGCCAGGTGGCTGATGTGGGCCTCCTGGTTCGTGGCCCACTCAGTTGCAGCTGCGGGGGACATAAGAGGAATATTGAGCCATACCTATCCATGATATACCTGAGTTGGCAATTATTACACACATACTGGGGTGATACTTACACACATCTGGAACATCCCCTGATGCTCTAGCCTCTTGGAGCCACTCCTCCAAAAGGTCCCCCTTCCACTGCTTCAGGTCGGCATAGTGGTGCCTGACCTGCTCACCAGTTCGCTGTATGCCAGTGGCACTGGTGAGGTCACGGGTGAGAAGATCCCAGGCCTCTGCCTTATATTGGGAGCCCTGGTACTGGCCCTGCAGCAGTCTTTGTGCATGGTCTTTAACTAGGAGACCTGCCATGACCTTGGACTCCTGGATGCACCAGCGCTGCACCCGGAAGTGCACCCCTTCTCCCTTATTGCAATGGTGCCTGCAAGGGGAAGCTGCAATCAGTTATGAGATGTATTCTCGCCTCTTGGGTTTAAGTAGGGCCTATTTTCTGCACTTTTCCGTGATTGGCTGGTTTTGAAAAGGCTAAGCTATGGGCAAACATGCTTACCTAAGGTTGGCATTGTTTAAAGGGGTATACCACTGGGCACAAAGAGTTAACTGGTCTACACATTGCTCACACCTCCTGAGCTAGCCTGTGCAATGCTTGGCATTGCTTACAATAGACCTTCATTATAATGCTTTTTTGGCATTGTGTTATTATTCATTATACCTTATATGTATGACTGGTATCCCTGATTGATGTGTACGTACACTCTGTGGGGTTCTTCTGATTTATTAGGGACTTCAACACTCTATCACAATTACACCTCACTTCTGGGCTTACCGCTGTACTCCAGTTCACATATTTATGTTATGTAGTGGGTTATGGCACATATTACTGTATACTGATGCCTTTCACAGGTTCAGTTTGGTTATACAATGGTGAGGACTTGTTTGCAACTGCCTCATTTTTCTAGTACTTCTGTGATGGTTTGGTGGATAACTACTGGGACTATGGTGTATAGGGTCCTGGGTTTGAGACCTGCATGGCTGTTTATTTTGTTGATGGGATGGGCAGAACAAGGGCCATTGGATACAGACTGATTAAGGCACTTTTAAGCAGTTGTAAGGGGGTTTGTGCAATGGTAAGCACTGCTAATCTGCTGTTATATCTGCTTACAGAGAGTTAGCTTTAGAATTGCTTAGCCAGTATAGGCATTGCTTACCACCATGCAAACCGGCTTAAGGCCACTTACTAGTGTGTAAATATGCTTACTACTGCTTATTGGTGCTTACACCTGCTTACTAGTGCCTTATTCATTATGACACTGACACCTCGTATGTGCATTTACTGCAGTACTCCAGTTCATAAATATATGTTATTTAGTGGGTTATGCAACAAAAATATTGGTCATAACATGCTTTGCCATGTAAAATGGAACATGCTGCAGTGGTACTCAAACCAGGAATGCCTGCTCGTAAGGCGAATACTCTGCCCATTACACTATTGCTAAGTTGCTTCATTTGCATATATCTTCCTTGTTATCCTCTTCAGCCTTTTAAGCTGCTTTAACCATAGCTAAGAGATGGACACACCCGTGCACCTACGGTTAGCTGTGATCAGATTTTTAAAGTAAAAAAAAGGGTTTCTTCATTTTATTTCTACATTCTGTTGCTGTTATACACAAGGGGGTCTGTTGGTGGGGATATGTGGTCACCTGTGAGCGGTCTCACTCATTGCATACTCCTTTCTGCTGTTCTACAGTGTGGGGGGCATGCTTATTCTGAGAGCCGTTCTCTCAGACATGCCCCCTGCACTCATACATGCTCCGTGTAAGCCTAGGAGCTTATGCAGCGTGCATCATTAATATGCATGGCGCGCTGCCACCCTGCTCCTAAATGTTCACTTCCGTGCAGGACTAAGCTAGTCTTGCACGGAAGATTAGTAAATCAGGGAGACTCTCAGCTTTATTTTATTTGACATATTCCCCTTTACTGTTGCCTTAAGTTATTACCTGTCTCCATAGAAAACCCTCACACTCTACTACTGTGATACTCTATTTTTTCCTTACTTTATTGGCTTTAATAATTTCTTCTGGTAAATTTTTCCATGGATTTATATAATAATATTGTTTCATCATTTTTATATACCACATCCTTCTATCTTTCCTTATATTATCATTTTTTAATTTCCATGTTAGTATCTTTCTTGTGAAATTTTAATTTCTTCATTTACATATTCTTTTTCTCTTTTTATTACTCTCATCATCCCCCAGAACTTTTGTACTTCATTTTCCCTAGCAATTTCTTATTTTCTTCCTTTATCTACTTTAATACTCTGTGAATCTTTAAAGAAGCAGAATAACCAACTGGATTTACTAACCCCAATCCCCTCATTTTCACTCATATATAACACACCTCTTTGTATTGTGTTTACTCTTGAATCCCATATGAAAGAAAACATTAATTGCACAATTTCCTTTTAATATTTTTCAGGGAACATATAAACCTTTTTCCTGAATGTTAATCTAAACATTCTCCAGAGAAGACATATTTATTTAACAAATACACCAATTGCATCATAACTACATAATTTTTCACAAATTTTATCCCAAGGAAAGACACTTCATTCATTAAAAATATAAACACTCCCAGTTTTCAGCACATCACCCAAACCCTTAGTGCTGACTTTATTCAATGGCCATTACCATTACCTTTAAACATCCGTTCAGACAAAGCAAAACTCCCATCCTTATTTTGTTATTATTAGCTACAGCTACATCATCTGTGTATTTCAAGACTACTAGAATTACTCCCTCATTTTGGATAACATATCTAGCATCTTTCATTTTAGAAGCTACTTAACTCACTATTGCATTCATCATCAATGCAAACAATTGTTCCACTCATACCTCCCAACTGTACCGAATTAATTGATTTTTACCTAGTTTTGGGATGCAAATAATGAGGTGCCACGATTCCTGACTGGCATCCCTTCATTTCCGATTTTTACCCAGCTTTTTTTAAAATTTTTTTTCATCCCTTTTTGAGCTGACGTCATCACATGTGCGATGACATCAGCTCCACCAGCCTGCCGGAATTCAGCTCAAGGGCTCACATGCACACATTTCTGGCTGGCTGCTACTGTTTGAAAATCAGCAAGCAGGAAGGGAACAGCATCTAGAGCAAGTGGATGCAAGCGTGGGTACAGGACCAGACCTGTTTTTCTCATTCTGGAGGTACTTTTCAGAATGCTGCAAGGTATTTGAATCTGCAAGCATATTTGAATGACTTTTTAAGGGTTTTCTCATTCTGGAGGTACTTTGCAGACTTCTGCAAGGTATTTGAATCTGCAAGCGTATTCGAATGACTTTTTAAGGGTGTTCTCATTCTTGCTGCATTTTCAGTTATCTGAATGTGTGTGTGTGTGTGTGTGTGTGTGTGTGTGTGTGTGTGTGTGTGTGCGCGTGCGCGCGCGTGTGTGTGTGTGTGTGTGTGTGTGTGTGTGCGTGCGTGCGTGTGTGTGTGTGTGTGTGTGTGTGTGTGTGTGTATGCGCATGCACATTCTTGCCTGGAGATGGAGTTACTTAATTAAAAGGTGGCCTAGTTAAAAGTGATGTTTAATAATATCTGAGGCTGCAATCATACTCCTTATTAAATATGTTATTTTTCATATGGGGGCTGTATCTTACTTTAAAAAGTTTATATGTGACATTACCAGGCAGTAATTCTGAGCTACCTACTACATTTAGCTATCATGCTGCCTTTATTATAGCACAGTAATGCTCCCTCTTAATTGCTAGATTAACAACTGGAATGTTTTCTTTACTTTGTTATGGTGAAGAGTTTGCTGATGAGTTATTGATTAGTAAGGGTAAGTCATATCAAATCCTGGGAAAGAGATCATTATTGGCCATGGAACACCTAGCTTTGGGTGTGAGAACTATTTTAGGTTTTGAACTCTGCCAAATAACATGAATGTGATCTTGCTGGAGGAAACAATCAGTTTGTTTTTTGTCAGCTAGTTTCAGATGAGTTCAATGTCTGCTTGTAGGTTGTTGGAAATCTCTCTTGCTGTTTCACCTTGTCTGGTATTGACAGACTCATCAGTATATTTAATGCAGTCTACAGTTGGTACATCCTAGTTGCAAGTTATAAATGAATTATGAGAAGAGCGATGGACTTACAACAGAATCCTGAGGGACCCCTCATGTAATATTACTGCTTATTGCATAGTTGTTTGCACCATATATAGTAACTGTCTTGTTGGTCAGATGGTCCTCGAACCTTGGGACCACCTCAGGAGAAATGTTACTTTCTTTAAGCCTGTTTGTCAGAAGACATTGATTACCAGTTTTAAATGGTCTTCTTAGGTAAAGAAATATGGCTTTTTGCATTAGTACCTAGTCCATAGTATTGTAAATTTGATCTGTGAGTGTATGTAGAACTGCGTAGGTACTATAACTGCATCAAAATCCATGTTTTTTGTTGACAGCAAGTCATACTGTGTGATGTATGCTACTGTCTGCATAGAGATAATCTGTTCTAGAAGTTTTGCTAATGGGCAGATATTGGCAAAAGGACAGAACTCAGGTGGGTCAGCTGTACCTTGGGTTTTAGGAAGTGATATAGTGATATGTTTGTGTTTAAAGTTATGCAGCATTGATTTAGTGGTAGGAGATAGGCTGAAGATAAAAATGAGAGGTTGGTTTCATATCTGACTGCCCACTCTAGGGATTTCAGTGAAGTAAGTGTATAAAATGGGCTGTAGGTATACTGTATCTTCTCCATCAACTCTGTCACTTTGTTCCTGTTAATTGCTTTTAAGTAACGTGGTGAGTACCTAGTAACTTCCATATGGGAGTGCATGAAGAGATTAGGAGCTTGTCTACTAATAATGTACAGCTATAGCTAGGAATATGTGATATGCTGTGCCCTATGGCATTGATCAGAGCTTGGGGGATTTGACATGAGGTGGACTTTTTGAAAATATATTATTGTTGGACATGGAGCCACAAATACCTCTGTCATAACTGGCATGTTGCCCCTTGAAAAGGAGGTAAGGTATAAGGCTGATAGTGTCAAGGTAAAAATGACCACTGGCCCCAGTTGCCTTGTATTTTTTTTATGATTCAATACCTATGTCCAGATAAAGTAATGAGACTCCCTGACATTCTGTGTTAATGTTACCTATGCTGAGGATAATGGCAGCGCAGCTTTATGAGTCAACGGGCCACTGAATCTAGCTGAAACTCTTAGGTAGTGCAGCTCTGTCCATGTATCAGACCAGGTATTTCAGGCAGGGAGCCAAAAGGCTGTTCAATGCAATAATTCCATATGTAGGGCAGACTAGCAGCTATCATGCCTGCATTCACCATGTACAAGTACAAGGACATGGATGTTGGCCACTAACACATATGAGATTTCCATCTATTTAAAAATAAAACCAGTAAAGTGCGCAGGAGTGGATCAGTGGTGCAGCATCTATCATTGTTGCCTCACAGCAAGAGGTTTTTTGGTTTGATTCTTGGCTGGGGTGCCTTATGTGTGGAGTCTGTATGTCCTCCCCGTGCTTGTGTGGGTTTTCTCCCACATTCCAAAGACGTGTCTGGAGTGTTTCTCCCCACACCTCTGCTGAAAATAGGCTCTGTCCCAGTCAGAATTTCCCAGTAAACAAATGATAAATAAACAAATCACTTGGTCCCATTGTCAACCCCTGATTCCAAAACCTTCTCTAGAGCTCCACCTGTATGTGAAAGTAGATGTTTTGGCCAGTCTGGCTTACCACCTCATGCAGCCTGCAGTACCTAGGCCCACATATAGGTGGAGCTTCCACTTCACCAAAAAGTTCACTTATTTTGGTTGGCTTCAAGACTGGCAGTGAAATGTATGGTGGGAACACAATATTTTACTCTAGCGACTTTCCAAAATTATACAAGCAATGTTTAAAATGTGTGCCTGATTTTTGGTCATTTTCCCACCCCACCCCACCCCCACCACCAAAAAAAAACTTGTGTGGAAATAGACTATTATGATGAAAATGTTCGGAACTTGGCAATTTTGTCATTATTGGTTCATGCATTTTGTTTCTTTGCCTACTGGAAAAATGTTCAAACAACAAATTAAAAATGTGCTCTAACTTAAGTCTAACAAGTGTGCTGTATTATACAAAGAATATAATTTAAAGTTAGGAAAGTGTATCAAAGAACACATGCATGTTTCTTGTTTTGTGTGCAAGGGAACTATAATTTGAAAACAACCCAAAGGTAATCTTTATCCATCACTGCCCAGATGCATTTTCTTTGGATGTGGTGTGGGTTTCAATGCTGTTTCAATGAATGTGAGTTTCAAGGGCAGAGAAGTTTTAACGCTAAGTCTATTTTCATTGCGACACAGTATTGCTTTGTTTAGCAGATATCTATTAGTGTTTGTGCAGTGTGCTATAAAATGTAAAAATAAAATCCAAATAATCATTCTAGAAGTAAATCAGTATGCACACATATGGTAAATGGGGCAAAATAGCCAGGTAATGGGGCATTGGAATGGCTACAGAGAGACTCTGGTGCCATATTTTGGTTGTGTGTTTTTCAGTTTGCGTTTGAAAGTTAGTAGTATCCCACAATACCATTGGAGTGGGTGGGGTTATGTAATTATGTATGCACATTTTATGTTAATCAGTGTACAGATTTGTACATATGTTTCATGGGCCTTGTCCAAATTTTTGATGTTTCCAGGTTGAGAAGTATGGTTCCACTCATGTAACATCCTGGACGTATACCTCACTTCATGCATATTTCTTTACACAGCCACCCATTCACTAACATTCTTACTCTACTATTTTGATATGCTGACATATACACTCTTCTAATTCTATTACCTATTCTGTACTTCTCCATAGCATCCCACAAAGCATCATGACCTACTGTATCAAATGCCTTGCTATATATATATAAGACATCTACCCATTGTAAGGAGTTGATTCTGATGAAGTCTATATGCTAAAGACGAAAGCGCACTCAATCCTAGTTCTGTTTATGTTATTGTGTCGTTTTGGGAGTTCACATTAAACTAATAATTTTAGCCTGCCATCAGCGTGTTGGGCTATTTTTTGTGGAACTTTTAATTCATTTTAATTCATCGCTCACCAAATTGGTGTTTTATTTTGGAGGGCAGCCCTTTATGGTACAGCAAGCGGAGATTTCTTGTTGTTGGTTTCGTATTCTAGAGGAGAGGAATTGGTGATATGTGGTTAAATGCCTTGCTATCACCTACCATAAGTTTTGCATTTTCACTTTTATTTATATCATCCCCAATTTCTCTCACAACCAAAAATCCTTGGCATCCAGTCCCTTTTATATGATTTATATGTTTTTTCACAATATCTCTCATCCTTCATTCCATTCTCCTCAGCATTATTCTGTAAAACATTTTGTAATCTGTGATATTTAATGTGATGGATCTCTAATTTTTATATCATTCTTCTCATCTTTCTTCCATATAAGTTTTAAAATCCCACTTCATAACTCTTCATAAACAAACCATTCATTCAGTACTGTTAAAAAATACTCTGCCAATCCATTGATTTCCTGTGCATTCTGTACCCTATACCATCTGGCCCAGATAGTGAGTCAGTATTTACTTTCCTAAGTACTTCATCCAATTCACTAACAGAAATTTATTTTTCAAATTCTCACTAATTTTATTCTGATTTTTTTTACTTTCTCTTTTCTGTAATTTCCCTTGTTTTTACTCTTATTTTTCACATTTTATTTTATTTTTATTTATTTTACATTTGTTAACCGGGCTAGTCCAACTGGATACACTATGAGAGACTACTTCGTAAAATAAACAGACGTTTAATGACTCCAAATTAATGTTAGCGCTTTCGGCTAAATCAAATATTTAGCCTTCCTCAGACAAACAGCAGAACAGGAAATGACATTTCTTAAAATATATGTATAGAACCAATTGAAATAAAGTGCATTTAGTAATTAGTTGTAACTAAGGTTACCTTAAAGTAGTATAATCCATTGCAAACATAAGCCTTGAATAAAGGTAAAGATAGAGTGCCTCTATAGGCATTGCAACGGAACAGCAAGTGATACTTTGTTGCAAGTAACTCCATTCATCAAAATATTTACACAGATGTTAAACTCTATAATTACTGGATTATTTAATCATACAATTTGCTTCATACTTATGTGATGTGTTAAAAATGTTATAAAAACAGTGAATGATAAACTAAAAATATTTGTGTATATTTTAAATTGTTACCAAAAATATTTCCACAATTTGGAACATTATTTCCACATTTAAACATTAAAAATACTGATTAGTTTTGCCCAGAATTCCTGTACAATAATCATAAAATAATACAATTTTACATTAGTGCATTCTGTTAGGGAATAATTGATGTTGGGTCCATTTCATATCCAAATGTGAGAGACCTTCCCTATATGTGTTATCTGTTATCGATAACCATTTTAATACACATTTTATTGATAGGTTGTCATTGATGCCAGGTAATAAATGTGCTCTAGTTCGTACCTGCCACATCAATTCATCTATCTCTAACCTAATTTGCCAGGGGCCACCCATTGGATCTGGCATTCTTTGTTGGAGTATAACAAAGTTGAAGGAATGCCCTGTATTGCTAATAATATGCTTAGCTAGGGCATTGTTCACATCCCTTCTGCTAATAGCATAAATGTGTTTGTGTATTCTGGTCTTGAATCTACGCTCTGTCTTGCCAATGTAGAAAGCTTCACATTGGCTACACAGAGCAGCATATCACAGATTTTGATTCACAGTTGT
The DNA here is from genome assembly GCF_019279795.1 of Protopterus annectens. Lineage (NCBI taxonomy): Eukaryota > Metazoa > Chordata > Ceratodontiformes > Protopteridae > Protopterus > Protopterus annectens. The sequence continues at coordinate 43,037,769 of NC_056740.1, read as the reverse complement.
AATGCTTGCTTATTTTATATGTCCTATCTTTAATGTTGAACTGAGTGCCCACTCTAATAAATTTGCATTCTGCACAGGCACCACATTTGTACATTCCTTTGGGGCGCTGAGAAATGAACTTTTTTGGTGCCCTTTCCAAAATAGCTTTAAGGTTTTGGCCTCTCCTGTATGTTATGTTGGGTTTTCACCTAATGCTGTAGACAAAGTACTGTCATGATTAATTACGTCCCAATTCTTATACAGGATCTCCTAATTTTTCGAAAATCTAGCGAGAAAGTGTGTAAAAAGACACATTATAATTAGTGTCCTTACTTCTATCTCTAGTTGGCAGACTAACGAATTAGTGCCAATTCTTCTTCCCGAAAGTTTTGTTATTAAGAAGGGGAATAAAATGGCCTGACTTCCGTTTATTTACTACTTCCACTATGATGTTGTCAATCAAAGTAAGTGGATAGCCTCTTGCCAAGAACATATTTTTTAGTTTGTTGCATTCATGTTGGAAATCCAGATCATCAGTAACCATACGTGGCGCCCTCACTAACTGACCTTTACAACCGATCTTTTTGGTAGTAGGGATGGCTACTGGAGAAATGCAAAAAACTATTAGAATATGTGGATTTTCTATGTATGTTACTTTTCAGTCTTTTGTTATTAACATCCTTTGTGAGAAGAATGTCTAAATAATTGATCTCACTTTCCTGTATGTTAAAAGTGAACTGTAAAAAGTTTGTCATGTTGGTCATTCGTTCTATAAAGTTAGGGATGTCCTCACTATTGCCTTTCCATAAACAGAAAATGTCATCCTGGTATCTGGTATACCAGGAGACATACTGTTTGAAAACCTCATCCTTAAATAGAAGTTCTTTTTCCCAATGTGACAATACTGCATTGGCGAACGAACCCCCACATGGCGACCCCATTGCTACTCCGGAGGTTTGAAGGTAAAAATTGTTTTCAAAAAAGAAAAAGTTATTTACCAAAACCATCTCCAAGAGTGTTTCAGTCAAATAAATGGTGTTATTGTCAACATTCTTGGCAACCATAAATTCTCTCACCCAATTAAGGCCTATATCCTGTGGTATAACTGTATACAGATCTTTTATATCTATTGTAAGGAAAACTATGTCCGGGGTATATTCAATTTTGCCAATGTTTTTCAGAAAGGACCAAGAGTCCTTACAGATATGTGCCTCCTGTGCTAGTAAAGGTTTAATAATACTATCAACTAGTCTTGCACATGTGTAAGTGGCCGATCCCCTGCCATCAACAATAGGCCTAAACGGAGGTGAGTAAAGCTGTTTATGTAATTTTGGTGTTCCAAAGAAGGCTGAGATTCTGGGGGATGGCATCTGCAAATATCTATACGTTTCTGGAATAATAAAACCTTCCATAAGTAAATCATATAGTATGTTATTAATCTTCCTGTAGGCTCCATGTATCTCATTCAGAGATACTTCCTTATAAGCTGGTGTATCCAAATGCTTCTTCATGTATTCCACATATTTAAAGTGGTCCATTAAAACCACCCCACCCCCTTTATCCGGTTTCATGACACGGATCCTACAATCCCTTAATAAATGGAGAAAATCCCATTCCAGTGTGGTCATATTGTTAAGATCTTTTGGTTACTATACATAATCCGATTTTTAATTGCCCACAAATCTGTTTCACACATTTTCTCAAACACTAATAAGCTCGGATGGAGGGTGGATTATATGTACTAGATACCCTAAGGGGGTTCAGTAACTCTGTGTTGTTACCCAACAATGAATGTAAGTTAAGTTTTCTAACAAAAACTTTTAGGTCCACCAGTGTTTTCCCTATGTCCATATGTTGCGCCGGAACAAACGATAGATCTTTTGCAAAGAAGTTGACAATATCCTGATGGATTTCAATAAGTGTATAATTATACACTGTAAAGTCATTGTTACTACTTTTCAGGATATTTGGTTCCAAACCGAAAGAGGGAACCTGGATCATCTCCTCCTCCCCCCTCTTTTCTTGTTCCTCGTATTGGTCCCTGTCTGGGCCCACGTACGGTTGGTTGCTCGGGTGTTGTTGGCCTGATGAAAATCCTGATTGTCCTGTTGGTCAAAATCTACCATAGACTGGCCTTGTGGTTGGATGTTATCCCTCAGTCCATTTGCTGAGGTGTTTGGCTGATTGGTGTTATTAACGTTGGTACTGTTGTTATTATTCAGCCTTGGGCTCCTTCTATAGCCCTGCCGTTGAGTTGTAAAACCTTCTTGGTTACTGTCATTATTGGTGTTATCTACTGGGATAACATTCGTATTTTGTCCAGTTTGATTGGGCACTTCCTCTTGAATAACCTGCGTTTTATTTTGAGGCCTGGGATAAGCGGTTTTATTCGCATAGTCCGTTAAATCTCGACTTAATTTTTTCTTTTTACTAAATAGTAATTTCTCCATACTAGCCTCAATGCTAGAAAAGATACGACAACAGTCGTACTTAAAACGCAAGAAATCATCACTGGAAGTAATGTATTTTTCAAGGGCATCCAAATCAGCTGCAAGAACCGCAATATCTTTAGAATAAAAAGCAATGAGAGCCTGTAGGAATTCGATCCCTTGTCGATCAAACAATGCCAACAGCTCTTGGTGAAAAAGAGAATTTTCCACCAGCCCAGATGGAAAACGCCATTGTCTTAGTCCTTTTGGGACAACCTTGTGTTTAACACATTCTGTAAGATATCGACTTCCAATTGCAGTTTTTTATATTTGTATAACTTATTGTCAAATTCATCAATTTTATCCCCTAATACATTTGTGTCAGTCATGTGGTTTACATTAGGTTCATTACGCTGACTGAACCCTTGGCTGAAAAAATTATTGTTCATTAAAAAATCAGCCATTGTTGGTATTCCTTGCTGGTTACAGTTCCTTTGATTGATAATGTTATTATTAAAATTAGCGTTATTGTTACCTGGATTTGGTACCCCAGATAGCGTAATCACAGGACAGGGCTGTTCATTGAAGTCTGTATAACCCGTTCCGTTGATGTAAGTATAGTAGATGATGTTGCTGTAATGGGTGATTGCTGCCCATTAGGAATGAAAAATCATCGTTGTCACTCTGCTGCGATGAAATCAAACCAGAAGATCTATTATCCTGGTTAGAAGCTGCCGCAGTAATGGCGTCAACTTTTGTGTTAGGGCATCAACCCTGCCCAAAAGCAGTTCCACAAGAGTGGTCAAATTATTGCTGGAACTGTTCACAACCCTTTCAGGACTGCTCCGCTGCGTTCCTAAAGCCGTGGAAGTATCTCCGGTTCCGCTAGTATCAAACACCAAACCACAAACGAAAAAACTGTTGAACCAAAAGAGCGTAACAACGAACAAGAACACTATGAGAGACTACTTGTAAAATAAACAGACGTTTAATGACTCCAAATTAATGTTAGCGCTTTCGGCTAAATCAAATATTTAGCCTTCCTCAGACAAACAGCAGAACAGGAAATGACATTTCTTAAAATATATGTATAGAACCAATTGAAATAAAGTGCATTTAGTAATTAGTTGTAACTAAGGTTACCTTAAAGTAGTATAATCCATTGCAAACATAAGCCTTGAATAAAGGTAAAGATAAGAGTGCCTCTATAGGCATTGCAACGGAACAGCAAGTGATACTTTGTTGCAAGTAACTCCATTCATCAAAATATTTGCACAGATGTTAAACTCTATAATTACTGGATTATTTAATCATACAACTTGCTTCATACTTATGTGATGTGTTAAAAATGTTATAAAAACAGTGAATGATAAACTAAAAAATATTTGTGTATATTTTAAATTGTTACCAAAAATATTTCCACAATTTGGAACATTATTTCCACATTTAAACATTAAAAATACTGATTAGTTTTGCCCGCAGAATTCCTGTACAATAATCATAAAATAATACAATTTTACAACAAAGAATGCCAGATCCAATGGGTGGCCCCTGGCAAATTAGGTTAGAGATAGATGAATTGATGTGGCAGGTACGAACTAGAGCACATTTATTACCTGGCATCAATGACAACCTATCAATAAAATGTGTATTAAAATGGTTATCGTATAACAGATAACACATATAGGGAAGGTCTCTCACATTTGGATATGAAATGGACCCAACATCAATTATTCCCTAACAGAATGCACTAATGTAAAATTGTATTATTTTATGATTATTGTACAGGAATTCTGCGGGCAAAACTAATCAGTATTTTTAATGTTTAAATGTGGAAATAATGTTCCAAATTGTGGAAATATTTTTGGTAACAATTTAAAATATACACAAATATTTTTTAGTTTATCATTCACTGTTTTATAACATTTTAACACATCACATAAGTATGAAGCAAGTTGTATGATTAAATAATCCAGTAATTATAGAGTTTAACATCTGTGTAAATATTTTGATGAATGGAGTTACTTGCAACAAAGTATCACTTGCTGTTCCGTTGCAATGCCTATAGAGGCACTCTATCTTTACCTTTATTCAAGGCTTATGTTTGCAATGGATTATACTACTTTAAGGTAACCTTAGTTACAACTAATTACTAAATGCACTTTATTTCAATTGGTTCTATACATATATTTTAAGAAATGTCATTTCCTGTTCTGCTGTTTGTCTGAGGAAGGCTAAATATTTGATTTAGCCGAAAGCGCTAACATTAATTTGGAGTCATTAAACGTCTGTTTATTTTACGAAGTAGTCTCTCATAGTGTTCTTGTTCGTTGTTACGCTCTTTTGGTCCAACTGGATACAAGTCCATTTTCAGTGGAGGCCCGAGGAGAAAAGCTCCGCTATCTACTACATGGTAACAAAACAGTTCATACAAAAATTAACAATGGTTATAAGTCAAGTATGGATATAAATCACAAATAAGAAAGGCAGTAGCAACAATTTCAGGAAGTTAAAAAAAAAGGGGGATAGAGAGACAAGGAAATTATTTAAGTAAAGATATGGTAAGAAAAGGGAGAGAAGAATTAAGTTCTTTAAAAAAAGTTAACAAGAGTGTTACTAGAGAAGTAAAGTTATTTAGTTAAGATAGTCATATTTCAGGTCAAAGGAAAAAAAATAAATTGAAGAAATATATTTGGGAGAAAGTATGAGGGATAAAGGAGGAGAATAGGAGGTCAAAGAGGAGCTAGATCAACTGGGATTGATGCAAGAGCAAAGCCAGTGTTTAGTAAGAAAGAGTTTCAGTTTTGTCTTAAATAGTGTAATGGAAGTCTGGGCTATAAGGTCAGGAGGAAGTTGGTTCCAGATTTTACCAACTGAGTTGGAAAATATGGAGTCACCTGCTGTATTCTTAGAAAGAGAAGTTTGAATCAGTATTTTATTAGAAGAGCGTAGGGCTTTTAAGATGTTGTAGGGTTTTATAAGGGTGGAGAGCATGGGTATGTTTTCAGGGTGGTAAAGGGCTTTGTGGGCAATTGTAAGCTGATAGTACTTAATTAGGTGGGGTAATTCCAGCCATCCTAGTTTAGAGAGGTTCAGACAGTGATGTGTTTTATATGGGGAGGCAGTGGCAAATCTCGCAATGTTGTTGTAGGCTGTTGTGAGCTTATTAATGTTGTGCTTAGATAGGTTAGAATAAATGGGGGAAGCATATAGTAAAGTGGAGATAAGATGTGTTCTTGTGATGGTAGTTCTTGCTTCAGGGGTTAGGAAAGTTCTGATTCTATAGAGTGAACCTAGTTTTCTATTAGCTGCTTTTATACTTGAGTTGATGTGAAAATCAAATTTTAGTAGGTTGTCAATAGTAATACCCAATAGTTTGGTTGTTTGGTCAGGAGAGATAAGGGTGCCATTGTTAGAAGTAATTGTGAAATTAATAGGGGGAGACAGTGTGTAGGTAAGAAGAGGAGAAGTTTAGTTTTCTTAGGGTTTAAGAGAAGACAGTGGTTGGAGAACCATTGCTCAATAGTAGTGAATGTCTTTTGGGTAAGGTAGTGAAGGTCAGCTTGGTTTGTGGCAGAGCAAATGATGGTGGTGTCGTCAGCATACTGAATACAAGTAGTTATGGGCGTGGCAAGATGCAAGTCATTAATAAAGATGGAAAATAAAAGAGGACCTAAGATGGAGCCTTGAGGGACTCCTAAGGTGGTGGGGAGAAGTTCAGAGAGATTGTTGTTGTATAAAACAGCTTGTTTACGGTTTTGAAGATAGGAAGTGAACCAAGTTAAGGCAAGATTATCGAGAGAGAGCGATTTTAAGCGATGTAGAAGGAGTTGGTGATTCACCATGTCAAAGGCTTTAGACAGGTCTACAAAGAATGCTGATGAAAGAAGATTGCTATTACGGTTAATATTAATGGAGTCAATAAAGGATAATAAGGCTGTGGTGGTGCTATGGTAAGGACGGAAGCCATGTTGGCAGTTAGCGAAGAGATTGTTAGAAAGGAGGTGATTTAGTAACTGTTTGTGGATGCATTTCTCCATTATTTTTGCAATAGGAGAGAGCAGTGCTATAGGGCGGTAGTTATGTGTTCCTTGGGCCTCTCCTTTTACATTCCCTGTATCATATTAATATCCTCCTTTAATAATTTACCCAAATATGTTGATACCTCCTCCCTTCTATCGTGTAAATAATATATCTGCCTAAATAATAATGCCTTAATTTCTTCTTGGTTTCTTTTACATATTTATTTTTCTGTATCATAATACTCTCTAAATTCCTTAATACATTTTTATACATTTTTCCCATTTGTCACTTTCTCTTCCATTCTTACACCATCCTGCCTTTGAAAAAAAACACTTCTTTTACTTCTTTTTAAATTTAATTTATCATTCAGGCCAGGTTTTATAGACCTTTTTCATGGTTATATGATGCTTCCATAACTACAATACTTTCCTCATGTTAATTTTATCCCATAATTTCTCATTTATTCTTTTTTTCCCTTTCCTATTTCCATATACTCCCTTCCTTCCAATACCTATATCCATATTGCTAAATGCTCTGAAAAACCCATTACAATAGTATTACATTTGCTAACCCCTAGCCTGCCCATAATACAAAATAACCAATTTCAGATGCAAGTGCCCATTCTTTAAGTCCATTGACTTTTGTTTCTCACAGATAATTTACACATATTACTTTCTTTATACATTTCCCCCTTAAAATACAATTAAAATCCCCTCTAATTATAATTTACTTTACATTTGTTCACCAAGAGAGCATGACATGGAACGACAGACACATGTGTTTGTAATGTGAGAGGAAATCCGAGCACCCAGAGGAAACCCACACAAATGCAGGGAGGACATACAGACTCCACACAGAAGACACTCCAGCCCTGAATTGGACCAATGAACCACTTGCTGGGAGGCAACAATGCTACCACTGCAGCGTTCATGTTGATCACTACATAGTTTAATATTTGATGAAACAGATTCTCTCTCTTTCCTTCCTAGTTATATAAACATATAATGCTATAATTCTATAAACATGTTCTCTCCACTTCACATTCACAACAGTTAACTTTCCCATCCAAACCAATGTCACATATATTTTCTGTTTTTTATACAACATAGCCACTCCAGAGCAAAGTTCACTTCCTGAATTCCATGTTATATTTTCACCCCACAATGTTTATGTTTGCAGTTGTTCTTCACTTGTCAGGAATCTTACATTCTCTAACAAAATAGCATCCACATCTCATTTAGCATACCGTTCAATTTCCCCTGTCCTTCCTACAGAGTTAATAATGCCAGTCACTTTTACTTGAAAGTATTTTGTAATTGTTGCTGCTTTTATTCTTTTTAAATTTAGGGGAAACATTTTTACCCTTTCCGCAACTGAATATTTTTTTCCTGGTTATATGCACAAATAATCCTTGATCCACAGTCAGATCTTTCACTTGCAAGAACTTCAGAAACACTTTAATATCAATCCATCCTCCTTCCCTCTCCCCCTGCATACATTTACTCATAATATATATATATATATATATATATATATATATATATATATATATATATATATATATATATATATATATATATTTCTACAATTAATTCTTTGCCTAGTTCATCCATTCCTCCAGCCACTTATTACCCTTCCTCATTTACACCACCCCTTTCACTATTTACTGTTTATTCTTGGCAATGCATCCAAAGTGCTCCTTTTTAACACAACCTGCATTCAGACATACCTTCTTGTTGTATGTCCATTCTCCTCATTCTGGTTACATTGCACCTTGTCACAATCATTAATTAAAAGAGAAAAGTCCACAAAAAAAAATATTTCTGATGGCCAGCATGTCATAATGTCCCTCGGTGAACAGCCACAAAAATAACACTTGCCCAGTGCTTCACCACTTTTTTTTTTCACATTTTAGAACAGTTTACAAATTCTACCCCCCATTCCATAAGTTTCTCTCATCTTTAACTTTCACAGTATTAGCAACAGCTTCCCACAGACCCTGCATGCATTTTTAGTGCATCATTTCTAAACAGCAAGGTAACATTTTTTTTTTACTATTTGAGTTACTACCAGAAAGAAAATAATCCTTACATGGATAAGTATCCTTTTTGCTACACAGTTCCAGAAATGTCATTATCTGTCCATCACTTTCAAATCTTAAGTCACAAAAAGTCTCTGTCCCAATATGTGTAAAAGATTGAATTTTCTGAGCTTTAAAACCCAGAATAGTTACCAAACTGTACGGTACATAATATCTATCTATTACAGAGGCATTTTGTGTTTATAGTCTCACAATCAGTCTTCTCTACTTTTTGAAAACAATTTATTTACAGGTTGTTCTGTCACTGCTACATTTGTTTTACTTATTATATTATCTCCTGCTACAAAACCAAACACCTTCTCAGTTTATTTTGGCTTCCTTCCTTTTCTTTCTGTCACTGCTGCATTAAGTTTAACTTCTGCATTCTCTGCTGCCACAACACCTGGTGCCTTTTCCACATTACCATCCAAAGCACTTCCTGTAAAGATATCTGCCATTTCACCCTCTGAAACAGTAGAATTGTTACATGGATCGTGCTGCTCGATTATTTTTAACAGAACATCATCTATATGCCCTCCTGGCACAAGTTCTTTTACCTGGCCCACTTCAAAAGAATCACCCTCTTCCTTCCATATGGAGGTAGCTAAGTACTGCTCATTTGTAATATACAACCCACCGGAATCTTTGTCATTCTAACACTACATATCGATTTTTCTTTCTCCAAATTTTCATTCCAAACTCTAAACTTTTCTCTCCTCCTCCATTTTGCTGCTTTACTTAGGCCTATCCCTTGCTGCTGTAGAAGCCCTCCAGCACTGTCTAGCAGCTCCAAAGTGTAGGCTAAGTTCCCTGATGCCCTGCCCAAACTTCTCCTAGTAGTATAAATACCACCTTGGGTCTACCCTGAAACAAAGCTATTCACCTAGTGGTACTATCCTGATTAAGAAAGGATAAAGAAATAAAATATATATAAAATGTAAAGTGTCCACTCAAAATTCATGATGGCGTATGATTTCAGTACAAAATACAATATTTTCTGGGAAATAGTAGATAGCCAATAGGTATGAACATTGTACAAAAAATTTGCTTGTGCTTCATATGGGGAAAAGTCAGCTTATAAACCTATTCATTTGTAAAGAACTTCTCTACAACATCAAATTAGCCAGCCATAGATATCCACATAAATCAAAGCCCGGATGGCCACTTACTGTACTAAAAATTTGCAGACATAAGCTGCTGTTTGGTTACCTATACCAGAATAACAAGCCACACTCCTCAGCTATGATGAGCCTGTTCCAGGTATTCGTCACCATTTACACCGCAACAATAAATAAATAAAAACAAATAAAAAATCAAAATGTGCCTGTACTAGAGTAATCAGTGTTACTACAAAATATCTTTCACCAAAATGCGATGTTCTTACAAATGGGTCACAAAACCATATATATATATATCTATATTATGTATATATATATATATATATATATATATATATATATATAAACATATGTATACATATATATATACATATATATATGTATATGTATATATATATATATATATATATATATATATATATATATATATATATATATATATATATATGTGTGTATGTGTGTGTGTGTGTGTGTATATATATATATATATATATATATATATATATATATATATATATATATTTATATATAATGTAGACAGATTTCTAAATTCATCCAAATTAAAATTTTCTGCTTAAATACCACACTTTTATGAGTAAACCACGAAATTTAAAAAAGTTAATACTCGTTTGTTATTAACACACAGACAATGTCATAATAAAATATTTTATTGTTATCATAGAGTCCCTTGTGACCTCAGCTGCTGCTTTAAAGGGATTGATTACAAGCATTCTTCACATTCTTGTCATTTCAATATTCACACATTTTTAATAACCTGTGCATGAGGAACAAATTAAATAAATATGGCAGGTTCCCTCACAATACTGAATGCTTTTTTGGTGAGTAAAACAAGTCCTATACTGAAAAAAAGGTTATGTAGCTACAAAAACTAAATTTGTGCCCATTTATTGTAATCCATGTAAATGCAAAATGTAGTGCTGAGGCTTTGACAATTAATCTGCTTTTATTTTTCCAACATGCATCATTTTCACTCACTCACTACTTAATCCAGATTAAACAAATCTAATCTCTTACATGCTTTCTCGGTACTGCTGAGATTTATTATATACCCTCAAAGATGCATACATGGGCTTTCCTGCATGATACTTCTTGCCTGACAGTATTTATATTTTTATTGATGGACAATGGGAAATGTTCAGCAGTTTTTGCAAGAAGTTGGATGGATTCAGCACTTCATTGTTTTGCAGACGAGGCCCACTGATTGTGCACATGTTCACAATGCTGTAACACTGGCTACATTTCCTTAGCCACTATAAATTACAGGGAGACATTTACTGTTGCATGATAGCTGCTCACAGGTGTACTCCCCGAAAGCTTTGAAAAAGAACACATTTGTCATTCATATTGTATGTCGGTAGGAGCTTTATTATTGTTTTATTTTTTTCATTTTACAGTAGCAAGTTCTACATTCTTTGCACTTATATCATGTCAGAACTTACTGTATTAGAGGTGTGTGTGTGCATGTGCACAAACGTGTATGTGAAGCTGAAACTGGTCACAAGCATGGAAGGAGAAGGTAATTTGTTTGCAGTGCTGATGACCGCTTGCTTCCTTGAGTAAAATACAGCAGAAACTGTGCAAAATCTGTTAGATTGCATTATTGCAATAAATAAACAGGCAAGTAAATGTAGAGAAAAAAATTATAGGCTATGTTGTACTTGTACAATAAAATAAAATACAGAGTGCAAGACATGACTTACACAACCTATGCCTGGCTGCACCCATAATTACAGATTCACCTTTCCGACAGCTTTAGTTTTTACACACATATTTTAACATGACATCTTTTCTGAGATATACCAGATTCATGTTCTTTAAACCTACTTAATGTACATTGATGTTTCATACATATCATCTCTCTCTCTCTCTCTTCCCCCATTTTTATTTCTGTTTATTTAGCCTCTCTTCCTGTGTCATCCAAAAGAGGCATAGCACAGCTTTTGATATACCATTGCTTCCGTTCCACTAAGGTCTTTGCAGAGGTGTGATTTCCAAAATGGGCTCATTGACTTTTCTGTTGCTATACAATGTAAAATCTTTCCACTCATTTCTAATGCCTTCACACAATGACTGCCCTCATTTAAATAAGTTGATGTAATTATATAGGGGACTATTTTCAGCTTCTATAGTACCAGCTGTACATAAACACTGAACATAATAGGTCCCATAAATGAATCCTATGAAACATTGTCTGCATCTGCTTTTATCACCATGGATTTTATTCATACCTCTCAGCCTGGATGCATCAAAGGTCTGGACAAAGGCCCATGGAAAGTAAGTACAACTAGCCAAACATTGGTATACTGATTAACATAAAAGTTGCATACATAAATGTATAACCCCACCCACTCTGATGGATTTGTGGGATACCGACATTCAAACGCAAACTGAAGAATAGACAAAATATTACACACAAAATGTAACTAGAACGATAGGGTTTTATTTATATTAATATTTGAAATTGTATCAAACTTTGAACTTGTGTAAAAAACTAAAACAAAAACAATTTTATTTCATAAAAATAAATTAACTGCTGCACACACATATTAAATAACACCAAATATAACCAGAACCCCAAATCCCTCACTAACATGACCTCTAAATGCTACTAAAGCTACTAACACCACAGCCATTTTCTTCTTGATGGCATGACTGCAGAAACATCAAAATATCTCATTATTTATTTAAATGTATGCACTACAAACACAAACATTTGTTGATGTTTAAAAGAAAAGCATCAACTTATTCAGCATGTAGCATGACACATTTGTACTCTTAACTGCCATGTAACACATAAACTATTTGGTCTGTGTTGTAGAAGCTTAGCTACCTAGCCCGAGGTTATTCAAATTAATTTAGAAGACAAGTTACTGGGGACATCACAACAAAAATGTCATTTTATTAACTTTAAGCTACTGCAGCAAAGTCTTAGCATCTACCTACACCCTGTTCAACAGGTTGGCATGAAGGGGAAATCACTATTATGAGGAAGTTCACTTGCTACAAACTGTCATTCATTCATTATACAGTGCAAAAAAAAGCTATTGTGCAAAGTTTAATAACTCATAAAATGTAAATACAGTCCAGAGAAAGTTGTAACACCCAGAGATCCTGCACATCCTTACCCAATGTATTTTGTTCACAAGCAAGAGTCTTTATTTAGTGTGCTGTATCCATGGTTCACCTTCTGTCACTCAATAAACTATGGCTGGAAAGGGAAAAGCAGATGATTAGTGAAATAACACCTTCATCTGTGCATTTTAGGTTGCCTCAAGTCCGAGATCTCTTTATTTCTGCAAAGCACATTGACAGTCCCTGGATTCAGCAAGCCCTGCACGGTGTGCAGGAACAGTGCAGGAGCTCCAGGAGGCAATATTTCCACCATGCAATCCAGGAATAAGCTGTAGGGATGTGCACAAGCGCTCCTGCACTATTCCTGCATGGACACAGCTTCTGTATGCAAATGACCCCATTTGCAGGTGAAAACCATGCAGATGAGGTGAATTTGCAATCCAGGAAGCTGGCAGCCGGCCATGCAGGACTAGTGTAATCTGCAGAAATGTACTCAGTTAGTAACCGAGTACATTTCTGCAAACTATAAAAAGGAGCCATGACAGCTCCAAATAAAGGGTGTATAGACCACAAAAACTAACGAAAACTGAAACAACTAATAAAAAATAAATGAATAGCGGAAGGCAACTGGAATGCACGAAAAGCTTTAATATAATTAACACTGAGCGCTTTCACCCACCACAATGCAGGTTTCATCAGAGTAACAACATTAATGGAGCAGCTTGTCTTATATAAAACTGTCTGACCAATAATATCAATTCATCAATTAATATCATCAATTTGGAAACAAAACGTCAGTTAAGACAATATTATATATATATTTGTATACATAACTAAGCAACCTGAAATACTTGTCATATTCGTAAAACTTAGTCCGAATTTAAAACTTGAATAATAATTTATCAAATGTAAATAAATATGATGTTAATAAATATACAAATAAATATATAAATAAGTATGTATAAATAATTAAATGATTTTAATATAAATATAAGTATGTAATAAATATTAGAATATATAAAAATGTATATCTAAAATGTGCTTAAAATATACCCAAATTATATTATCTGTGCATTTAATTTTAACCTACTGGAAATAGAGATTTGTTCATTGATACCAGGTTTTTTACATGCATTCAATCTCAACTGCCATAAACATTCCCTCAACTCTAACAAAGCATTAACATCACCTTCTTTTATCATAGTTTGGGGTAGTCTATCTATAACAAAAAAGAGAAATTTCTTAAAATCCAGGCATGATAAACTATGTACAAAAAGTGCATTGGTTAATTTTTTATTTTTGATGTCCCTGTTATGTTCTGCTATTCTTTCTTTCAGTTTTCTTATGGTCTTTCCTACATAGAATGCCTGACAAGACAGGCATATAGCCACGTAAACTACTAATTTTGTATTACAATTCACATGACCCGGACACCTTATGGTACGATGATATCCCTTAACTGTGACATAGGGCCCATCCCTAATAAATCTACATAACCTACAAAATCCACATTTACTCATTTGTGAATCTTTAAACCTGGTCACACTTTCATAATAATCTTTTAGATTTCTACCCCTACTAAAAACTACTACTGGCTTGGAGCCTATTTCGTCTAAAATTTCACTTTGTTTGTTAAAAACATTGTCCCATACTTCACTTATAATGTTTTTTATCTTGTATGCATTGTTACTATATGGCAGTATCATAACATTAGTTCTCTGGCCATTGTTGTGATTGTGTGTACCTCTGTTTAACAATCCATATTTTAATATTGGCTGGTAATCGGTATGTCTCTTTCTTGAAATCTCCTTTCTAATGTTCTGCAATAACCTGTTGGGATAACCTCCCTCAGTCAACATATCAATTAAAAAATCTATTTCTATTTCATAAATGTTGTCCTCACTAATCATCCTAGAAAGCCTTACCATTTGTCCTTTAATCAGACTACGTTTTCGAAACTCAGGATGACAGCTTTTGTAATGCAAATATGAATTTGAAAATGTTTTTTTCCTAAAAATATTTGACTCCAATTGATTGTTCTTCTTATATATTTTAATGTCCAAATACTCACCACTATAGTTATTAACATTGTATGTAAATTTTAAAAATGTAGTCGTACAATTAAGGTATTTAATAAATTCAAATAGTTCATCTTGGCTTCCCTTCCAAAAAACCAGGACGTCGTCAAGAAATCTCAGATATAAATCAATTTTCGACCAGTATTTACATTCAAAGACAAAATTCCTTTCCCATGTGGCCAAAACCAAGTTGGCATACACGGGGGCACATCTTGCCCCCATGGCCACACCCGAACATTGCTTGTAAAACTCCCCTCCGTGTCTAAAAAAATTATTTTCCAAAACCATCTCCATCATTTCTACCATAGTTTTTCTCTTAACTGTATGTATATTACTATAAAATTTCAAACTTTCTTCAAAATATTGTAAACCTTCATCCAATGGAATTACTGAAAATAGATTCTTTACGTCAATTGTAACTATGCTAATGTTATCCAAATTACTACTATTATAATCTTTTAACCTTTCCAAACACTGCCAGGAGTCTTTTACAATATGGTTAATATTCCCTGTTACCATACCACAATTGACGTCAATATAGTGTGTAATAGCTTCCATTTTAGATAATTTTGCAGACACTATCGGTCTAAATGTGGGGTTAGACACATTTTTGTGAATCTTTGGTATACCGAAAATTGATGGTGTTACTGGAGATTCTACTAATAAATAATCATATTCTTTTTCAGATATTGTACCATCAACATAAAGCTCATATAATTGCCAATCTATCTTAGTATATGCTTTTATAATATCATATTTAGGAACTGTTCTATAAGTGGTCTCATCATTCAACATTTCACTCATTTTGTTTAAATAGTCTATGTTGCTCATAATTACAACACCTCCCCCCTTGTCTGGTTTCATCACTCTATAATTATTGTTTCCACTCAATTCTTTTAAACAAAACCTTTCAGTCGTTGTAAGATTATCATTAGTGCTGTATTCTCCTTCCATACTTTCCTTATTTGTAATTCACACAGCATTTCAAATAAATGGATTATAGGATTATTAGGGGGAATAAAGGTACTAGATCTCTTTAGTGTAATTCTTTTTTCACAATCAAATGTTTCCTTCCTACCTTTAAAAAACAATTTCAAATTCAACAACCTAGAATATGTTTTCAAATTTAACAGAACTTTTCCCAAATCAGGTTTATAATTGGGTATAAATTTAAAACCCTTTTTAAATAGTGATAAAAAGTCACCGTGCACACTTTTATCTGAGTAGTTATAAACAGAAAAAACCCCATCTGAAATTATTTCATACTGTAACTCATCTTGCAACTGAGAACTCGTAGTTTCAAAAATACTTAAATGTGGTTCCGGATTAATCAGTTCAGTTGTATCAAACACTTCTTCACAAATCTGTGCATTTTTTCCAACACATACATTCCTATAATCATTTAAAATTTCATCATGGCTTAACCTATTAGTTTTACCCAGTGAAAAATTGTTTGAACATTCATCATCCGTTACGTTTAGGGCACATGTATCAAAAGCACTTAACAGTGTGACACTATCATTATCTAAATAATTTATACAAGCATTTTTGTTATTATCAACAACAGCATAATCACATAATACAGGTTCTTCAGTTAATAATGTTCTTGTAAGGATTTGAACTTTCTCTGATTGCTGTTCTGATAACCAGTTTGATGACTGTGATAATATTGCCGGTCCCGGTAACGCTCCTTCAAGCGTTCCGACCTGCGTAAAACTAGTTCTTCTAAAAAAAGCTTGTTTGGGCTGTCAAGGTGTTGCCCCTCCGCACCAAATGTCTGCACATTTTTGTCAAATAAAACTGCATCTCTGAATCGTGTGTTGTTGTTTAAACGATTATTTTCCTGACCCACACATACCCTTTTGAAATCTCTAAAGTGAGCATAAGCACAGTTTTTACGATAGTCATTAGTGTCTCTCTGGAGCTTTTCATTTTTATAATCAAGCCCCTTACTTACAAATCTATTAATGTCTTCCAAAATATTGTCCAATTTGAATTTGTTTTGCTCATATAATAAGTCTTTTTTAATAGTATTGTCAAGTACTGTTAAACTTTCACCCAGCTTGCTTAGTTTACAGTTATTGTTTTTAATAATTAGTTTAATCAACTGTTTCCCAGTATTATCAAATAATTTAATCAGTTCAGTAAATAATTCACTGTCTTTCTCGAAACCAAAAGGTACCTTAAACACTCGTAATCCTTTCGGAACCTGGTTTAACTCCAAAGACCGTTCTAAGAAGATGTCCATTTGCAAGGTTTTGTACTTCTTTAGTGTTCGTTCAAAGTCAGCTATCTGCTTGCTCAAAGACCCTGACTCTCCTGTATTGAGCCCATGTCCAAATTTTGGTGCTGATAATATTTGTTGTATACCATGTTCTACACCTCTATTTTTATTTCTTAAAACGCCATTTCGCCCCTCACCAGCGTTCGAAGCTGAATTCGGCTTTGGAATCACGTGCTCATTACTTCCTTCCGTTGCGTGCTCCGCTTCCACGCCAATGAAATCCTTCGGACAATTGCTGGCTGTTGGATGGCTTCTAGACGTACCTGGAGTTGAGTGTAGTGTAAAGATACGCTCCTCACTTTCAGATAACAAAATGTTGACGTTAATGTCTTTTGGAGCGTTTATGTCAGGAAAATCAGCTCCATTATGGTCTTTTAAAAAGGCAAGCATCCGCTGTGTGATCAAAAGTTGTTGCTGCAACAGCTGCTCCATACCAATAGGATTGTTGTAAGGAAAACTTTACGAAAACGTTCCGTAAAATAAAAATAAAATATTAAAAATAGAAAAGATTTTTTTTTTTTTTTTTTTTTTCTTTAATGTCCAATATTTTCCGATTCTTCCAGTACTCTCCATCACTTCACATAGACCACAAAAACTAACGAAAACTGAAACAACTAATAAAAAATAAATGAATAGCGGAAGGCAACTGGAATGCACGAAAAACTTTAATATAATTAACACTGAGCGCTTTCACCCACCACAATGCAGGTTTCATCAGAGTAACAACATTAATGGAGCAGCTTGTCTTATATAAAACTGTCTGACCAATAATATCAATTCATCAATTAATATCATCAATTAGGAAACAAAACGTCAATTAAGACAATATTATATATATATTTGTATACATAACTAAGCAACCTGAAATACTTGTTGTCATATCGTAAAACTTAGTCCGAATTTAAAACTTGAATAATAATTTATCAAATGTAAATAAATATGATGTTAATAAATATACAAATAAATATATAAATAAGTATGTATAAATAATTAAATGATTTTAATATAAATATAAGTATGTAATAAATATTCGAATATATAAAAATGTATATCTAAAATGTGCTTAAAATATACCCAAATTATATTATCTGTGCATTTAATTTTAACCTACTGGAAATAGAGATTTGTTCATTGATACCAGGTTTTTTACATGCATTCAATCTCAACTGCCATAAACATTCCCTCAACTCTAACAAAGCATCAACATCACCTTCTTTTATCATAGTTTGGGGTAGTCTATCTATAACAAAAAAGAGAAATTTCTTAAAATCCGGGCATGATAAACTATGTACAAAAAGTGCATTGGTTAATTTTTTATTTTTGATGTCCCTGTTATGTTCTGCTATTCTTTCTTTCAGTTTTCTTATGGTCTTTCCTACATAGAATGCCTGACAAGACAGGCATATAGCCACGTAAACTACTAATTTTGCATTACAATTCACATGACCCGGACACCTTATGGTACGATGATATCCCTTAACTGTGACATAGTCCCTAATAAATCTACATAACCTACAAAATCCACATTTACTCATTTGTGAATCTTTAAACCTGGTCACACTTTCATAATAATCTTTTAGATTTAGATTAAATTCACAGATAATATAATTTGGGTATATTTTAAGCACATTTTAGATATACATTTTTATATATTCTAATATGTATTACATACTTATATTTATATTAAAATCATTTAATTATTTATACATACTTATTTATATATTTATTTGTATATTTATTAACATCATATTTATTTACATTTGATAAATTATTATTCAAGTTTTAAATTCGGACTAAGTTTTACGAATATGACAACAAGTATTTCAGGTTGCTTAGTTATGTATACAAATATATATATAATATTGTCTTAATTGACGTTTTGTTTCCTAATTGATGATATTAATTGATGAATTGATATTATTGGTCAGACAGTTTTATACAAGACACGCTGCTCCATTAATGTTGTTACTCTGATGAAACCTGCATTGTGGTGGGTGAAAGGGTGTATAGAACTTATAAAGCATGCCAAAAGCCCAATATATGGCCACTGGCATGGAAAAGAGTTTCAAAATTAAAAAAAATAATAACTTTTATTTTTTTTAACCGATTTCGGCTGTTTAAGCGTAGGGCATTGGTGTGCAAGCAGGATTGGGCCGAAACTATAAAAAATAACCTGAAATAAGCATTGTAACCAAAATCACTATTTTCCATTATACTCAATGGCAGGCAGAAGACAACATGGCCAGTGAACAGTGATTGCTAAGGGGTGAGGCTCAGTGTGGGACCTGTAACTATGAATGAGCAGGCAATCCTATGCAAATGAGTGGAATGATACTGAATCCAGATTTCCCCTCATTGCTAGTCAGCACCCAACAGTGTAAGTGCAGGAATAGTTTGGTTCAAGCCTAAGAGTTAGCTGACATCATGGGGGTGTGTGTCAGGCATACTGTAAGCGGATTGGAGCCCTGTCGCTCAGGTTTGCCCTTAGCTTAGCAAAGCTAAGCAAGGAGGTGTGTCTGAGGCTCCCTAGCCCTCTTTACATTGACTAAGCAGGTGTGCATGCCACGCACCAGATTTTAAAGGACAAAAAAAGTAAACCAGGAAATAGCAGCTCTGTGCACATTTGAGTACTGTATTGGTGCGGCAGGAAGGCAGGGGGAAGGGAAAACAACAGTAGGAAGGCAATCAAAGAGAAACAATATAGCTGGCAGGTGAAATGTATCAGAATCAGACAATTACACAGGCAGGAGCCCAGCCTAGCACACTACTATAAACTATGCAAACACCTTTCCCTCTGGTTTTTCCCACATACTCTACACCACCGG
Source organism: Protopterus annectens (assembly GCF_019279795.1). Classification (NCBI taxonomy): domain Eukaryota; kingdom Metazoa; phylum Chordata; order Ceratodontiformes; family Protopteridae; genus Protopterus; species Protopterus annectens. Next base: position 43,017,860 of record NC_056740.1, on the reverse strand, counting down.
TGTATACAAGTTAACAAACAAAAAGAACAAAATGATAGGGGCTGCATCAACACGTAGAAGAGGCTGAGGGTGGTGCAGATGAGAATGCTGTCAACCAACCCACAGTGAGGAGACGGAGGAGAGTGTACGGACCCAGGGTAACCTAACAGGGGCTACATGAGCTGGAGATAGTGGAGCGCTGTAGAGTGGACAGGGACCTTCTACAGCAAATTGTTGAGCAGTGCTGGCCATGCCTGACACACAGAACTAACAGAGGGGAAGCCATCCCAGTGGATACCAAGGTATGTGTAGGCCTAAGAATACTAGCCACAGGTACCTTCCAAAGGCCAACTGGGGATATCATGGGGATCTTGCAGGCATCAGCATCCAGGGTACTTCACAAGTTCCTGGATGCCATGTCAGCACATGTCGGTAAGCACGTTTATTTCCCCAACACCCGTGAGGCATTGGCCAGCAATATGCATCTCTTCCACCAAATAGCAGAATACCCTGAGGTAGTGGGAGCTATAAACTGCATGCACATACACATCAAAGCACCACCTGGTGAGTGGAGTAGGGTCTACATCAACCACAAGGGCTTCCCCTCCATCAACTGCCAGGTCATGTATGATGCCCAGGGCATTATAATGAATGTGTGTGCTGGCTGCCCTGGAAGCTATTACGATTCTCACATCTGGCATCTGATGCAGCTGTACCAGAGATTTGCCAATGGGGACATTCCTTATGGTCACCTAGTGGGGGATGCTGGTTACACACTGGAGCCATGGCTGATGACACTCATTAGAAATGCACACACACCCATACAAGAACTCCATAATGAGGCACATGCACAGACCAGAATTATAATAGCACGTGTGTTTGGGATGCTCAAGTCATGGTTCCAGTGCCTGGACACATCCGGTGGAGCCTTGCAGTACTCACCAACTACATGTACTCAAACTGTCATTGTATGTTCCATGCTACTCAGTATGATCCTGCGGACACAGCTGCAGCAGGAACTCCACGGGGCAGGGCCACACAGCCCCCCACCACTGCCAAGGCCTGCACAGGCACAGAGTGACTTAGAGGAGGAACAACCTGAGCCTTACTCAGTAGGCAGAAGGAGGCGTACCTAGTATGCCCTGGCCTTGGCAAAGAGGCAATGCATAACACATACATTGACACAGTAGGGACCCAGGGAATGACACCTCTCTCTGACTCGCACATACAGTAAAAGTGATGCCAAACATGACACTACCTGTGCTCAACCATGTATAGGGAGTGCACTATGTGCATTCAACATAGGCATCCCTCCAGCACCATTCTCAATACTGGCACAGCCACAAGGTAAGTCACTCTTCTTACCAATTGCCGAATGGAGTAGTATGTGTTGTTACTTGTATCTACGGTATGGATGTGAGTATGCAAGGGAATTGGGTTGCTAAATGGGATGCCAGCAGATAGTAGACACCTATAGTGGCAGCATGAAATCTGTAACAAATACTGGTGTCACCATAGTAGCCAGTACTACACATGGTGACAAAACCCACTGCAGGAAATGTGCTGAGGTACATGTGTGTCCATAGGACGCACACATGCCAGTCAGGGAGGCTCGCATATCCAACAACAGTCTCAGCCAGCAGTTCAGGTGTAGACAAACATAAACAAAGGCTGTGGTAAGGCCTCTGCATCATGGCTATGGGTGACCACCCCGCAGGCCTACACAGACTACATCAGGTCGGGCAGTGGGATGTTAGTTCTGAAGGGTAAGAAGTCAGAAACTGATATGTAGGTCAAGGAAACCTAAAACCTGTAGTACACTGATATGCCTCTAGTCAGTATGATAGGTTAGAATACAGAATTAAATGGAGTACCTGACATACCAGTACAGTCATAGCAAATGTGTACAACTGACAGGTGTCCCCCCCCAATCCTATGTAGAAATGTAGTAACAGTCGGGTCTGCCCCCCCAGTCTGATGTAGACATGTAGTAACAGGTGGGTGTGCCCCCCTATCTTATGTAGAAATGCAACAGCCTGGTGTGCCCCCCATTCTGATGTAGACACGTTGTGATAGTCAGGTGTGCCCCCCAGTCCTATGTAGAAATGTAGTAACAGTCTGGTGTGCCCTCCATGCCTATGCAGAGACATAGTACCAGTCAGGTATGCATCCCACAATCCTATGTAGAAATGTAATAACAGTTTGGTGTACTCCCCCAGTCTGATGTAGACATGTAGTAACAGTCAGGTGTGCCCCCCAATCCTATGTAGAAATGTAATAACATGTATGTGTAGGTATAATACCAGTGGAGCACAGATTACCTGAGGTGGCCAAGGTAGCAGGATAGATTGTAGCATTTGTACAATATGCAGGTATTCGTGTGTTAATTTGGTGTGTGGTTCATATTGTGTGAGAGTGGTCAGTATGTATGCATGGTGAGGTTTGCCCTGGTGGACATTGCCCAGTACTGCCGATGACAGGGCCAAGTACTCACGACTGCAGTGCCAAACACAATGCTCCTCAGTATAACACATTCTAGCATTAAGCCATTGTAAATGCATGGAGGTAATATGTGTCACCATCTGAAATATGGACATGGCATGACTGTTGGGACAGTTATACAAGCAGTACACAGGGGAAACTACCCCAGGCAGACAATGTATAATGGGTAACCGTTAAATGAACACACCCTTGGAATTGCACATACAGATTTGCAGCACATTATCTGAGCTTGTAGTAGGGAATACCAATGTTTTCTGGCCAAACACTTGCAGACCACAAAGGTCTTAGGAATGATGTATTGAGAAACAGCTGATGTCCCTGCACAAGCCAGCATAAGTGGAATGCCCCATGCATATCTGTGAGTCAGATGAAAGTAGTGTCCATAGCACACATGCAACCAGCTCAACCAACCACCACCCACAGGTACCTCTCTAGTCATATCCCTGCTGTTGGGAATGGGTACAATATGACCTCCACCTGTGTATGGCAAAAGCGAACGAATGCAGCATGCAGTGCAGGTCTCACATGCAGGTATATCCCTAGCTGTAAGTAGTGCCCTGCCAGCATCCACAACACTTGATCAATGCTGACAGAAAGGATTGGCATGAACACCTAGCAAACCTACCCTGTCACCCCAGGGCAATATACTGTATTGGAGTATGGGACTGTAGGACTAGCAGAATGCAATTGCCTGCTACAGCTGGCATGCATCACTACCAAATGGCCTACAGTCCCCTGCCAAAGGCCTGTGTCTCACCTGTACTGCCAATGCATGTTATTTGATGGATTCCCAAATAACAACATAACACAGTCTACAGAACCCATATGGAAGGCCAGGTGGACAAACCACAGTAATATGTCCCCCATGTCCCACTGCATGAACTGTGGACCAACACCAATACACTGCTGTGATGAGGTAATAACCTCAGGGAAAGTATCAGAAAATGTTTGCATAATGTATGGAAGAGGATAGAATAATGGGGTGGGGGGTGGGGGTGGGAGCATGGGCAGCATGGAACGTGCGGAGTCCGAAACACAGCCATGTGCACATACTGTCCCTGGCTGCAAACACAAGAATGGGTGGCTACAAACCTGCTTGTAAACCACAATAGGGGTGATGTCCTGACTTATGACCCCTGCCTCTGGGTAACCTATATGAATCTGTACAGCTGTGAGATATTGCCATAGCAAGATAAGGCCATACTGTCACGTTGATGGATGTACAAGTATGGTATCCTCTGCCACCACTATACTAAAGTGCTGAACCAGTTACACAGACCTAGCAGCAAGTCTCTGCAGCTCCCCCTCATGAATGTCATTAGTTTGCAGGAATATGTAGGCATTTGACCACAATACTGGACACAGCTGCATTCACCCTATGTTCCCTAGGACATCATTGCGATCAAAAATGTCTACCTGACAGTACTTGATGACATACAACATCACAGTGTATAACAGTACACATGTCTGGATACCTCTGCTAACACCAGGACCATGTAGCAGAAGCAGCACAGACACAATTACCTATAGTACCCACTATCCCTTGCCCAGTTTGACCCCATATTGTCTACTGATCTACAGATATCCTGCAGAAACAGTTTGCTAGCTGTAGATGTAGAACACTAAAGTCTGCACTGGCGTACAATCTACCTGGAATGGATCCACACATTCAATACAGACGGGCATACTGGGCATGCTCCCACACTTAATAAAATGAAGGCAATATCAGACAAACAAATACTGAAAGGTCATACTGGGCATGCTCAAACACAAAGAAATGAAGCCCATGTCTGACAACAACAGTGGAGAATACATATCTGACAGTTGCAGATTTTAGTGCATACACTCCTCAGTATGCACAAGTCATGCTTTGCACACAAAATGAATAGGAATACACACAAATATCCAAGGACAACTCACTATAATATTCCAAAGTACACATACAGAGATGTGTGAAGAGAGTGACAGTGACAAAGAGCCTTCCGTCATGAGGCCTGTCTCACCCAGCACACAGCCAATTGACTACAGCCACATGATGTGTAAATGTCACTCGCCGTATACATTTGCTTCTATAATCCCTCAGCATTATAGACTCTGTGATGCTAGTGCTAACTGTGCAATATGACTGTACAAGGCAGTAGTCATCTAGCAGTTGTATACATGTACCTGTGGAATATAAACCTGTGTGTGCCTGAGTGTGGTGTGTCTACCTCTATATAAATAGGTTATGGCTCATGCACACACACTGGCCTCCCCATTGCCCTACTATGTCATTCATTTTGAAATACACTTTTGGAGAAAGAGTAGTCCAGTAATCTCTGTGGTGTGCCCTATAACAGCTTAATGCTGTGTGTGCTATAGTAGTTTGGTAGGGGTTCTATCCCCAGACATGGCAAGTGTGTGTGTTTGTCTGTGTAGGCAGCAATGCTTTTGAGGCCATTCTCAGTCAATACAACCTCCATTGCACTTCTTTGTCAAGCCTGCTGATATCATTCATTTTGAAATACACTTTTGTAGAAGAAGTTGTCCAGTAATCTCTGTGTCGCATCCTATAACTGCGTAATGCTGTAGTGTGATAAACTAGTTATGTAAGACTTCTAATCCCAGACATGGCAACTGTGTGTGTGTGTGTGTGTGTGTGTGTGTGTGTGTGTGTGTGTGTGTGTGTGTGTGTGTGTGTGTGCCTGTGTTTGCCATTCATATCCTGTGTGGAGGTGGTTGTGAGTGTGTAACTGGACTCATTGTGGAGAGGGTTTTGCAAATTTCTTATATGGTGGGCCTATTATATGTCACAATGTCCACCTTACAAGGAAAACAGATGTCAAATAGCCGAGTGGCTGGGGTGCCAGTCCATACCCATACATGTGACATCAAGGCCTGGTGAACAAATTAAGCAACCTTCTTATTACCCAGAGAACACTCTCAACCCATGTCTCAAACACAAACACACTTGCCTAAGCAACAACTGCTTTATTGGTTGTACCCTGCATATTGCCCACAGATAGTAACAGTGGTGTGATTGCAGTAGACAACAGAGGGCATGGCACCCTGTCCCATCACTACAATAGGCACATAATTGCAGACAGCGTGCCTTCACTATATTCCCCACTGTACGCCTGCAACAAATGTGGTGCCATTAAAAGTGACCCACAAAGGACATACCATGCCTTAAACACATGCACTGTGTGGACAGATGCCACTGACACCAAGGAATACCTGTATCATGCTATCAATGTAGGTGCAAGGTCAACCTGGTGTCCATTACCAGTTCCCGCTACATGAGGCCAGGACTGGCACATCTAATGATAACAATCTGTGTACACAACATAGGCCAGACACCCCAGGTATAGTTCCACATGTCACTGAACATGCATGTGGGACTTGTGCACATCCCAGACACTGTCCATGTCATGAACTACAGAACACATAATTGGCAAGCATTGCACAGCACTGGTCACAAACTATAGTAACCCAGGTGAATGGATGGTGAATACAATACCCACCTGTGTGGGTCAATCCAGACACTACACCCCTGACCCACACTGCAGACCATTGTATTGTGGTCTGATGCCAAGGTATACCCTTCGCTTAGCCTTGTACACCCTTCTGACACAGACGACCACTACACACCCATGAAGCAATGCACCCATGTATATCATTACTGGCAGCCTGTGTCTGTGTGTGTGGTGTATGATGCTTTCGACCACATTCACACTCACTACAACTCCCATTGGCCTACGTAAGCATGCTGTCTGATGTCAGGCACCTTCACATACCCTTTGCCCATATATCATCTGGATAACCCCTGTGGTGCATGTGATACCTGCGCATTACACTATTGTGGCAAATTAGCTAGTTAGGAAGTCTATTCATGGCCCTGCCAACTATGTCAATGTGTGTGAGTCCCTGAGAGAGTGTGGCTTTGTTGACATTGATACCTGTTCATGTGGAAAGGCATGTGTACTACACCTACCTTATCGCTCCTATATCACTGTTGCAGATGTCACTCACCATCAGATATACCTTTGGACAACTCCTCAACATGTAAGCTATGTGGTGCATGCAATAACTACATAGACATGTGATAGCAATACAGAGTCAGCCAGGGGTTTAAAACCCTGTAGTAGTAGGTGTGTGGCACAAACATGCTTAGGTTTTACTCTCCCTCCCCCTCCCTGACTTACTTTGTCTCTGTCTGTCTCTCTCACTCCTTCTCTGGTGGATATGGAGTTGTACACCTGCTTTGCTTAGGCAGCAGCTTGTGTTTTGTAAGTGATGCTCATGATCAGCTGGTACCCTCTGTGTGAATTGCATCCCCCCCTCTAGCTGATTGCACATGGAACAGCTGTGGCAACATTCCTATAGCCAATTGCATGGGAACACACTCCAACATCTAGGAACATCATGTGGGTGTTGAGCCTTTTAATTCACTGTGAGCAGGACTTCAATTTGGTGGTTGGCACACAACATCACAGATGGTATTGGGATTTACCAATAACAACATACACTGTGGAAACAGGCCAACAGACAGGAGGGGGATGTGCCAGACATGACTATAGAATGTAAATGTTGCTCTTTTGCATTTGGAGTAATGTCGGTTTAACAGGTTGTATGTGGAAATGGCTGATCAAAATGATTTAATACCTGTCATGACTGTTTTATGTGTTTGAGGAAACTCCCACCTGTAAGGTTATCTGCAGACATGGCAGTGTGTGTGTGCAGACTTATGTTTCTTGTGTTACTCATAGAACACTTATCTTAGAACTGCAGAAGCATAGTCTGAGGATTTCAGTCAGTAGATGGTGACAGCCATGAGAGTTACTGACTTCATATCCCTCATAGGGCATATGTCACAACAAACCCTGATACAACAGTAAATGTATGAGGTTATCACAGCAACATGCCAATATTGGCCCAGTGTTTGTGGCTACAGCCACAAGTCTGTCAATGCTGGATCTAGCTTTGTTTGTGTAACTTGAGCACTAATCCAGGCATTCTCTAAAGTATTCAATTGTATTTATTACTGCTTGGTAGTAACTTGATTAAAGTGTAGCTATCATTCTAAGTCATGTGGATTAAGCACTTGGGCTTCAGACCAGTTGTTTTACATTAGGAAGGTTTGTGGCATGCACTGTGGTGGCAGGACAGGTAGCTTTCATCCTTCTAAGTTGGGAACTGCTGATTGAGAGCCCAGTGTCTGTTATTCTTAAAGTGTATTAGTTCTGGTTTAAGCACTTGGGCTTCAGGCCAGTTATTTTACATTAAGAAGGTTTGTGATCCGCACTCTTGTGGGAGAAGAGGCTGGACTCTGCCCTTCTGAGCTGGGAATTTCTGGTTAAAGGTTTATAGTGCCTGAATATTTGAACTGTATCTTACTGAAATTGGTACACCTTGTTTGCTGTAGCATAGACTAGATCCAGGCCTGCTGAATCTAGCTTTGTTTATATGCTTGTTGTTTGTTTGCTTGTTATTTCCCTGGAACGCTAATTCCACCTAATACGCGTCTTCTCAGTGCTTCTGTGGATCACTAGTGATATCTGCATTGCTTACTGTACTTATTTTCTTGTTTCACTTGAAAGAAAGTTACTGTTTGTCGTTTTTACATTTAAGTTACCTGTAATACATTGCACTTAAGTTACCTGGCACTTGCTCACTAAAGCAATTATATAAGTCAGCACTAAAAATTAAAAGCACTACACCCTCACTCCCCACTGGCCCTGGTTTTCAATTATTAAGGAATTCCCAATATTATTCTAGCATGTCCAAAGGTCAGTTGTCAATCTCCTCTCCGGTCCAGCTGGTGAATCTGGGAATCTTGAGGCAATGTTACAACTGCCTCATGTACACAGACAACCCTCTCCTCCTCCCAACAAATTCCAACACATGTGAGAGATGCAACCATATAGCCAAACTGGAGGCTAAGCTCTCTCAACTCAGTACTGGCATAACCAGTCAGGAGGAGAAGGAAACCACACTCACTACAATTCCAGTCTCACATAGACCTACCACGACAGCAAACCAAACACATAATCACAGAAAAACATATTCGGAGGCTCTAAATAAAGATCTGCCGAAGCAGCAGAGACCTCCAAAGCAGACACCCAAGCAGCCGCTATCCCAAAACAAAACACGTGCAACACATATCTCACAAAGCCAGTGTGCCGAACAGTCACAGCCCTTAAGACTAAACAACACACCTGATACACTTGTAATAGGTGACTCTATCGTCAGGCACACTGACGCCCGCCACCAGGCTGAACAAGGAGAGGGTCACGGTGAGCAGCCTGTCGGGTGCTAGGATCCACCACATAACACAAGCACTCAGGTCACTCCAAGGCAAGTACAAATATGACTTAGTCATTGTCAATGCTGGTGTGAATGACCTGAGATGTACCTCCCTGGACTACATGAAAAGAGACATAAAGGAGCTCTCTGAGCATGTAGCCCAGGCCGGTATGACCCTGACCTTGAGTAGCATCTTACCCTCACCAAGAATGATGCAACAATATGAAGACAAGATGATCAATTTCAACAATTGGCTTAAGTACTGATGTCATTCAAAGGGGATCCAATGCCTGTCAGCTTGGGATGATATGCTCGACAAGCCACGATGCTTTGCTAGGGACGGCTTGCACCTGTCACCCCTGGGCTTTTGGATATTGGCAAAGGCTCTTGCTACCCCCATAGTGACTTTTTTAGGCAAGGCTCAAAAGACAAACCCACCTCCATAGGTATCACAAGGGATAAGAAACTAAGAGTAATGCTACTCAACGCCAGAAGTCTAAACCTCAAGATGCACGCACTCAAAACTCTCCTTAGCATGGAGAACATCGATATCTGTGCAGTAACAGAAACCTGGTTCAGGGCTCCCGAGAGCACCCCAGCACTACCAGGTTATACCTCATACCATGCTTTTTGGCCCCAAAACTTCGACAGAACCACAAAAGGAGGGGGAGTATCGATATTCATCAAAGATACCCACACCTCCAGGTTGGTGACAAAGCACGAAGCATCAGAGACTATCCATGTGCAACTAACAGTGGGTAAAACTGCCTTCCAGTTTATAGCCTGCTACAGACCACCCTCCCAAACCCAGGAACCCCACTCGGCCTTCCTGAGAACACTGGAAAATATGAAGATCTCTCCAAACACCATTATATTGGGCGACTTCAACTACCCAAACATAGACTGGGAGCATTACTCTAGCTCCAACACCCTAGCCCAAAGGTTCCTAGAATTTATAAACTCAAATGCTATGGAACAACTTGTTACCACTCCCACGAGGGGAAAACATACTGGACCTGATCATCACCAACATGGGGACTCTATGCTCCAGACCAGAAGTGTATCCCTCACTGGTAAGATCAGACCATAAACAAATCTCACTGGATATTCACATCCCGACCCCACCCCCTGCCCAGAAAACCACAGTGAAAAACTTCTCTAAAGCAAATTTTTCACTCCTCAAAACTGAGGTGGAATCCTTCAAAGACCCCGGGCCTGTGGAAAATATGGCCCAGACTGCAGAATCCTTTATAAACGCATTCTATGAACACCTTCAGGAATGCATGGATCATGCGATCCCAAATGAAACAAAGACCCAATTCTCCAAAGACAGATTTCCTGTATGGTGGACCCCAGCCATAAATAAACTATACAATAGAAGGAGAAAGCGACTACATGATAGAGCAAAATCCCAGAAAGGGAAGGCATCTCTGATTAGTATTAGCAAAAAACTATGGGCACTCATAAAATCGTCTAAGGCCGTCTTAGAGAGCAAAATTGCACAGGACACTAAGGATAATCACAAGGCTTTCTTTAGTTATGTTAGGAATATGGGTGGGAATTCCCAGATATGCTCAGAATTAGTCCAAAATGACAAAAAATACACAGAACCCACTGACATTGCCAACATCCTAGCTGACAGGTACAGCGCAAACTTCTCTCCCCCCCCCTTCCCACCAAAAGGGCAAAAATCTATCCCAGCAGAGTGCAGCCCAAGAGCCGCCCTCTCCAAAGCAAAAAACACAGCATCAGTGGGACCAGACGGTGTCCCGGGCTGCGTTCTACATGAACTCCAAGAAGAGCTAAACCCAAACATAAAACTACTGTTCAATCTCAGCCTTACTACAGGATATTTACCCAAAGAGTGGCGTACAGCAACAGTGGTCCCTCTGCACAATGGTGGTGCCTCAATGGATCGTGAAAACTATCGCCCAATAAGCCTGACTAGCTTGGTCTGCAAAGCTATGGAAAGGATCATCATGGACCTCTTAAATAAAGATATTGGGGACCTACAGACACTGGATCCTACCCAGTTTGGCTTTGTTAAGGGCAGATCCTGCCTCTTAAACCTGGTCAATTTCTTTGAAACAGTCACCAAGGCCATTGACGAGGGGAAGGTGGTCCACACAACCTACCTGGACCTCGCAAAAGCCTTAGATACAATAACCCACTCGGGCATTATAGATAAGCTCACCAGCTTAAATATAAACCCCTATGTCACTAGATGGGTTGCAAACTGGCTCAAGGACAGAACCCACATGGTTAGAATTGCTGGGGCCATGTCAGACTCCAAACCAGTTACAAGTGGCATCCCACAAGGCTCAGTCCTGGGACCTCTCTTGTTCGGTATATATTTCTCGGAGGTACAGGCCAACACGGAAGGACTGTGGCTGACCAAGTTCACAGATGACTGCAAACTGGGCGCCATAATCGACTCTCCAGCCGACGCAAGCATCCTCCAAAAGGGCCTCATAGATACAGACAACTGGTGCTAGAGCCATGGCCTCAAACTAAACACCAAAAAGTGTATAGTCATCTCCTTTGGCAAAAACAAAGTGCCCACAAATTACCACATAGGTGGTAATCCATTAAGTATGGAAGAAGTAATTAGGGACCTGGGGACCCAAGTTGATAGCAATCTCTCATTTGGCAACCCTGTGGCCAAAGTGGTTAGAAAAACATTTTATATAGCTCACCTAATCATGAAGGGATTCACATCTAGATCAGGGGAGGTCATCGTGCCTCTTTACTCATCCCTCATCAGGCCCATAATTGAATACAATGCCCCTTTTGGGATGTACCTTACCAGACACCTGCAGCAACTGGAAAGACCCCAAAAGTACCTCACCAAGAGGATCAAAGGGCTCAAACAGATGTCATATGCTGCCCGATTAAAGAAACTTCAGCTCTACTCAGTGGCATACCACCTGCTCAGAGGCGATCTGTGCCTGACGTATAAAGCCATGTCCAACCCGGAGTTAATGGACATGCTGCACCTCAGAAAATCCAAATCCCATCGAGCTATGCGCTCAAGAGACTTGAACCTCAGCACTGAAATAAATAGGACATGCTGGAGGGACAGATTCATAACCAAGAGGCTCCCTTCACTCTGGAATAAAATCCCAGTCCAGGTTAGGCAGAGTCCCTCATTGACTCTCTTCAAGAGGAATCTTGATGAGTGGATGGGATATTGTAGGTTTACCCCGGGTATCACTTCTGTGTCACTGTTAGACAGAGGCACAGTATACTAACCTCGAAAAAGGGCATAGCAAAATTAATTTAAAATGGGTGGTGAAAGCCAAACACACTCTGGCTAGGCTTATAAATGCCTTAGGGCAGATAGCCTAGTATGAACCTATGAACCTATATATCCATATTTCTTTCATCTGTAAACATCACGGTTGTGTATACCTTCACAGATATATCTCAACATATGTATCTGATATGTGTATATTTAGATATAACAACATATGTGATGCAACAGTAATATCAATAACAAGTTCTACACAATTGTGGAAATCAAATCAATTGTTCAGTACTGTTCAATAGGTGCAGTGACAGATATATTGGAAAACAACAACTGTTGTCACAGCTGTCATGGCATAGTGGTTAACTGTTATAACTATAGTGTACAGGGTTCTGGGTTCAAGTGCTGTGTATTTTGTTGCTGGGCAGAACAAAGGCTGTTGGATACAGAGTGGTTAGGGCAGTTTTGAGCAGCTTTAAGCGTGAAGCTAAGCGGTGCTAAGCTACAGTTAAACATATGGTAGCTTACACCATGTAGGCATAGCTTACCAGTGCGCAAATCTGCTTAGCTTTTATATTGCAGCAATGCTGACACCTGCTATGCATGCCTCAGCCCTGGTAACCAATGCTCACATTCTAGTCTCATAAAATAGGGTAATGACATCTGTAATAAGTGTATGTAATGCCATGTACAATGCATGTGTCTATGTGCTGTTATTACAGTAGCAAGGGGTGTGAGTGTCATGTCAGGGACACTGAAGTATATAAGACCTGTACAGCACTGGTATCTGTGTGAATATGTTACATACAAGGGTAGTAACCTAGGTTATGTACTGTCACAAATGGCATGTAGTGTATCATGGTGGTACTACTGTTTACAGTGCTTTCCCAGGCAAGAATAGATTGCTAAATGTAGTACTGACAAAATAAGCACACCTGGAGGTATAGCTGGCTCTGAGGCCTCACTGTTGTGTTCCTGGTGTGTGAGCTGTGTCACAGTATATATCCCCTACTGGATAATGATCTGACATGTGGAAAGTAACTGTAGACTACTGTCTTTACAGCACATGTCAGTAAGGGCTCAACAAGTAGTAATGGCACACATATTGGTGTCAGACGTCTATCTGTCGACACATTCATCCTACTGCATAGCTACTTGCCAAGATGATGTCTTTCAGTCCCTGTACAGATGTGCAGATGGCAGGTATTCAGTTTGGATGCATACAAGCAACCTATGCTTGACTGACAGTGACATGTCTGCCCAGCTGATTTATAACTGACACATATAGGAGACAACACCCTGTATGCACCACATGCCACAGGTACCTCAACTACACTACCACAGTCAACAGAACATGCTTGGGTACAGGTCTACATCACAGACACTAACCATGTGTTGTAATACATGTTGCATACTACATGTCAACTGGATCACCTCAGTGGCCACTTGCAAGAGGCACCCAGAGGATTGGCTGATGCATGTCACGCTCAACCTGAGGGTTGCCACAGTGGTGTCTGTAGATAGATGGCCTGTTGGCACATGGTAGATGGCATTATACCATTGTACACACATCCCCTACACTACCCATCTCTCCATGGACGATAGCCAGGTACACACTTATGAACACCTGCAGTGATTCACCCCAGTACTGACACATGTGTACGTATGCATTACTGAGGATAGCAGTTCCTGTGTGTTAGTACACCTATTGTTGGGAATACCATGAGGGCCTTCACAACCACCGCAACACCCATTGCCATAGTAAGATGTGGCTGCTGCTGTATCGGACATTACATGTGCCCTGTTACACTCCTGTCCCTAACGGCTACATGAGCCTTGCAGTACCAATGAGTTCTGGCAAGTGTGTGTATGTGTGCATGTCTGTATATCTGTAGGGTACATCATTCCGAGGCCACATACTCCTATTACAATATAAATTGCCACACAGTAGTATGGATAGTATTGTTGCTGCCCATAGGTGCAACACCCTACTATGCCTGTGGCATGTGGATAGATGCATATCCCTGTAGTACCACTGTTGGGATGTACAATGGGTTGTATCTCAGTCATGGGCAATGTGTGATGGTGGGTAGGTCAGAGTGTCATCATGGGTTCCAGTTAGTACAGTATCCACTGTGGGATGTGGGTGCTGTGTACACTGTCAATACACCATGGTACATCCAGTATATGTCCCATGTACCACTGTATGGTGACCACTGTCACTAACAACCAAACAGGTAACTGACACCACAATCCAGCCCGGTTATGCATGTGCTGTGTGCAGCCTACCTGTAACACATTGGACACACTGACAAGTTAGCACCGATATGCCTGGGGTCTCTCGGATGTGTGTCTGCCTGTTATGTGTCTGTTAATGTCAAAAGCAGAATCAGTAACCTGATCTCTACCACGATGCAGTAGAGCAATAAACAAATGTGTAATCAATAGTCCATAAAGCAAGCAAGTAAACGTAGTAGAAACAAAGTAGAAAATCCTTTAATCCATAAAACAGTGGGTAACGGTAAGCGCTTTCGCGTGGGTGCAACCACGCTTCCTCAGACAATGAAAAGCCCCACACACAAAGTTTAAATAGCATAAACTAAAATCAAATTAAGACCAATTAGCTTAATTAACAATTAATGCTTTAAAGAAAAAGAACCAACAACCTAGTATCTACACAGCGTTCCTGTGCTAGGAAATATATAATAGAGATGCTATTGCAAAGTATGTGAAGTTATGGACTTCCAATTTCATCATACAAAGGTGTACTAAGACAATTTCAGATTCCTACAAAATATACAAACAAATAAGAAATGCAGAAAAATACCATAATTTAAGAAATTGTCCTTCATGACACAGGCACTGGGAAAATCACTGAGAAAAATCAACTAATGCATTTCTAAGAAAATTTTTAACCTTTCAAAGTGAATATTAAAACTGTATCATCAAATTTGGAAGCCTAAAATTAAGAAATCACAGCTATAATAGCTTAGATATAAAAGTTCAGCAAACAAAAAGAACGATTCTGCAACAAATAAAATAAAGTAAAGATATATATCTACACAAGTAAAAGAGATTGAGAAGCCAGTAGCTTCGATTTTAGTCACAATAAAATACACTTTAAAAAGAAAGCAGCATTTCAGGATCAAGATAAATCCAACAGTAACATTGTTTGAAGTCAGTTTGGTTGCTAACGGCAACCATATATAATTGTAAACTAACAGGCTTCAGATGCGCACAAAAATAGTGCAAACAAAGGCTGCAGTTCTGACTACCGCCACATAAAACTTCAAAGCAACCTACCAACTTCTCTAATGGAAGTTGAACAGAACAATGTTTAAAACAACAAAAAATAACTATCACATAACGTTCATCTAAACACAAGTTGTCTAAAGTGTTTAAGGTATTTTATATTCGTTTAGCATCGCTAATGTACCAAGGAGAAAAAATATATATATTTAACCGGATTAGATAATGGTGAAGTTTTTATTGCCTCAAGGACAGCTTATTCTAAATAAAGCTTATAGTTGTAAACTAACCATACAATTTGACTTAATAAGGTGAAAGAAACTGTCAGCTTTTATGAAAGACATCTAAATCTTATTAAATGTATATAAAAAGTGTATATAAAAAATATATAATAAATAATATATATAATAACAATAAATTTTATATGTATTTTTTTTTTTTTTGTGTCTGTTAATGTGCATATGATGGTATATCCCACTATGTAATGTCCATATATAATCATTACATCCCCAATTACTATATTGTACATGTCTGGGGATTTTCTGCATGTAACATGTAACCTGGAACACACCTCACCCTAAACGCTGTGTGGTGTGTGCAGTGAAAGCCACACACTTCAGGAGCACTACATACCTAGGTAGGGGCCTAGTCCCAGTGTTGCCAAGTAAGAGTGTGCGTGTATGTCGATGGATCTACATCATGTTGTTGACTATACATTTCCCAGCAGGTCACCTGTTCATGTGGCACAGGCAATAACTGTTATACAAACCTGTGACATGTGTTCAACTGTACCCAAGATATCTCACAGCCATGGTGTCACCACAGTGCCATACCCCTTGTGGAATATGATTGCAAACCATCCTCCTGTTGACACATGTACACCCGCAACACAAATAGTTAACATTATGGAGACCACAATCACTCAGTGTTACTAACAACTATAATGCATAATGGCTGGACAGCTATAGTATGTGACATGTATGCATTAAACATTACTCCTGACAACATGTTGCACAGTAGTAAACTGGTACACTGTACTACAGTCACCATGTGCATCAGAACCATATTAGCCTGCCCCTGCATCGATGTTATGGATGACAGGGACGTGGCACAGGTATCATCATATGCACAGGGTGTGTTGTTGGTTTGCCAGAGACAGAGGGTGGGCCATACATTTGACACCATTTGTGTGGGTGAGGGGTGTAATTAGTTGAAATGCATGTGGTGACGTGGTGTGTGTAGGTATGGGGTTGCCCTAGGTGTGTTCATATAGTGGGTGGGTATGCAAGCACACAGTTCTACCAAGTGGCTGCCCTCTACAGGTGTTTCTTGGGCAGCTGCAGACCATACTCGGCAGGATGTGCAGTTCACCGCCTCCGGCCATGGGCACGCAGACTGTGCCTGACAAGGGTTCCATGGGCACATCCAGGTACAGGCCTCATTGTGCTACTCTCCCCTGATGATGACATATGTCCACTGGAACCAGGTCCATCCTGAGACTGCCCAGGGCCACATGCACATGACCTGCAGTGGTGTGGTGTGGACAGCACCCACCCTGCAGGGCTTGGGCTAGGACTGCCACTAAAAGAGCACCTTGGTGTCCTAGCACGTCCACATCGACCACCAGCTGTTGGTGTTGCTGGCCTGCGTCCATGCAGCCATTGTCGCACTCCCACCACATGTTCGAGCACAGACAAACCACGGTCGATGAGGCCCACCATCTCACCCAACCATCTATCCATGACCTCAGTGTAATCAGGGAGGGCACCAGAAAGTTCGTAGAAGTTGTCGTTTGCAGATGAGAGAGCAGCCCTCTGCAGCCTCAGGCCCTGTCTGGTGTACAATTCCTTACGCACCTGCACCTCCATGACAGTCTGAAACATGTGGCTGGTGGTACCAGTTGTGGTGCTTCTGCCAGGGACATGATGACCAGTGGCCGTACCATGAGCATCCCAGTACATATGCCTAAGTGGTGCAATGCTGGACATCTGGCTATGCCTGCTGTGACCAGACACAGTATGCATGGACACCACACTCTCCTGTGCATTGCCACCAACCGCCAACTGTCCCTCTGCTATGGCCACTGGGGATGGGGTATGTATAGGCACTGTAAATGTGTGTGGGGTTGGGGTGGCTAAGAGGGGGACATCAAACGATGGCACAGTTTCAGCCACTGACAGCCCCACCTGTCCATCAACAGTACTATCATCATCTTCGGTGTCTGTATGGACACCAATATCAGATTGCATGCAGGAGGGACCCGGATCTACCTCGCCACTTGTGGGGTAAAACAAGAAATGCACTTTAAGACCTATAGAGCATTGCATAACAGTGCACACACATACACACACACACACACACACACACACACACACACACACACACACACACACACACACACACACACACACACACACACACACACACACCGACATGCCACCTTAATACCTATCTTTCCCTGATTTTACAGACAGTCCCATGTTTATTCACATAAGTTCCCTATCCTGCATCACACTTGGTAACATACACTCATTAATACCACTCATTAATGTATCATTCCTCTAAATGCCTAGACAAGCGATCACAACCCAAGACCAGTTACTCCATTACCTCCTTTGCTTGAGTGGAGTAGGTTTTACATGGCCTCAATGCTGTCATCCCATGTTCACCCTGTGTATGTTCGGACATCATGAGCATGGCCCCTATATGTTAGGGGTTACTACATTCATTCCATAATGTCACGCACTGGACCGTCATATGTAACTATTGCTCAGTACATGCCAGATCTGCTGCTCAGTCAACTTATGTGGACAACAGTAATATATGGATACAGTCCATGGTGTTGTCTAGTAATTCCCCCATGCATCTGTAGTGCTGCATATGTGGGTAGTCATTCACCTTTCCTTTGATTGCAATATTAAGGGTATACCTGGTGTCTACTTTCCATCCCAGTGCATGTTCCATGCTACAGACCTTATTATGCTATCAGTTGTCCTGAGCTTACATTTTAGACAAGTATTCCTGGTGTCTCATGTGTTAGTCCATGTCCATGTACTGCAAGATCCCAAAGGGAAGTACTGCCATATGAACAACCCCACAATCACACATGTGCATACATGGACACCCAAACAAACACACACACACATCCTACATGCATCAACCTCCTCCACCCCCCCCCCACACACACACACATCTACAGGTGAGGTTGCACAAAGATAGTATACACAGTCTTCACATTACCCATCTGTCAACATGCATAGCATATGCTACTCAACAGCATGCAGTGCAGCTATAGTCAATCCATGCTAGCAGCAGTATACAAATGTGTGATGCATGGGCTGTGTTAGTAGGTGATGCCCCTTCCCATGGAAAACACTGCACCCATGTCCACAATATTGCTGCTCACCTGTTCTGCACCCTGCCATGTACTATGTACCAAACCTCACAGGTGTACAAACCATGTCTGAATGAGTATTACTGTGTCAGTTATGTCTGCTCTAATGGTCACAGCCCCTATGTGTTTGAGCGACGCATACCTGGGATGATATGTGGACAGATGTCATTTGTGAATGCCTGATGTCTGCTTTATAGATCTCAACATCAGAGGTGCATGTATGACCAATACGATACTATTACACTGACAGCTGTCAGACCTTACCGTGGCTATGTGGAGTGTACACATGCTTATTGATAAGATGTACTTTTCCTTGATCTGCCATGGGACCACATCACCGCATATATTAACAGTACATAAGCCTGATATGTGACATATGTCCTGTACATTCACATGCAGTGTCTAAGAAATGTGTTAGGTGTGCAGATGCTGACCACGATGCATACACTCCGTGGGTGCATATGTGTACACACCGTTATCATAACGGTTTGTTGCACCTATTGTTATGTGTACTACAACAGTCACTATTCCTGGCAGGGGAATACTAGCATGGGCCATCTGCATTTGCCAGTATATGGTCAGTCTGCCCTACACATGTACCCCAACTCTTCATGATTGCAAGGTTTACTCATGTGCACATCCCTTGGAGTTCACACACTGCCGTCACTATTGCTGTGGAGTTAGAGTTATGTCTGCCACAGGTCCTGAACCTGTCTTTGTGCAGATAAAGACATTCTTAGCATCCTTAGGATCCCTGCTGCAGTGCACTGCTGTGTCATGATGAGACACACCCTCCCCACCTTCAGCCTTTTTGCAGATGCTTGACAAGTATTGCCTACACATGTGTGTCAGTTTGCAATGTCCCAAACACTGAACACCACGTGTAACAGCCTAGTCCCAGCTAATAATGTGGATCACAGTATTTTGTTATGCCATAGTGTAGATCTGTAACAGTTGCCATTGTAATACTGGTATATACACTGTTGTAGCACTGTATAAGGGTAATGTTTCACATATGCCCCTACTGTAGGCCATGCATTCCACCATTATGTTCATCCCTGTGGACACATTTCACAATGATAGTTATCTTGCAGGTGTCTGACATACCCTTCAGATACCTCATCATAGTCGCCACCATGATGCAGTGCATTTAACAGCAACAATACGTGAACATATACAGCATGCATTATGGGTAGGTGTGTTAGATGTGAGCATGGAATGTACCATAGCCATTACATGCCCGATGTATTGGCAACCATGAACATAAGTCATACTCACCAGCTACTGGCAGCTGCCTTGGTGGTATACCAGATGGACCTACATAAGAGTGTGAGAGATGTGATGTCAGTGGCTACAGCTGTGGCATTGCTACAGGGTGGGTACAGCATTACAGTACATCAACAATACAAGTCCACAATACTACCGCTTATGCACATCTCTTTATTACTAATATGCAGCAACAGACTATATACATGACATCTCACATATGCATGATCTACCTGTACAGATGTGGATGCATATGCAACAGTGGTCTACTGATGTTCCCTGCAGCCTTACCTGCATGCTCCTCAGCCGGTGTGTGGGTAGCACCTACTTCCACAATGGTCTCTGCCAGTTGTTGGGTGTGTGGGTGGGCAGGTGCCATGAGGCTGGTGAGGAGCTCATCAACACGTGTCATGGGGGGATGGATGGCATGACCCCCCCATTGCAAGATGATACCCCTGGACTGCAGCAGCATGCTGACGGGCAATGCTAAGCAGGTCAGTACAATAATGCCGGACCTGTTGATAACTGCGGTTCTGCAGGCCATCATTGACCCTGTGGACTAGATCATTCCACAGGGAAGTCCACTCCTGCTGCTCATGGGCGGTCCTGACAAACATAATCAGATAGTGCTGTATAAGGTGGTTCAAGATTACCTCATTTTCTGCCACTGAATATCCTGGTAAACGGCCATGGGACATCTTGCCTGAAAGACATAAAGACAGAAACAGTTCTGAGCAACTCATACTGCAAGGTTACCAGGGTTCTTAATACACATCTCTGTCACCTCCCCCCACCATATCAGTGACAACATACTGTTCTCACAACTCAGTAGGTATGGTTACAGCTTACCTACCATTGGGACATATATTGTATTGTATCACACTTTGTGCTATGTTACATACACACATATCTATCTATCTATATCTATATATATATATATATATATATATATATATATATATATATATATATATATATATATACGCATATATATATATATATATATATATATATATGTGTGTGTGTGTGTGTGTGTTTACATATACATACCTATACATGGGGTACATGCAGACATCAGGTCCACAATCTCTAACTCTCCTTCCTGCATATCTGTACTGTTCTGCTTTGCTACAACACAGACAGGTGCCACATACGGACACAGCCTAACATTAGGGGGTATATATAGGGCCACATTGCAGGTAGGCCAATTACACACCTATGTCATTTCAGCATGCTACAGTACATGTTACCCTGAGTGTCCAGCAAATGGTGGGCTGTGGAACCCACGTGTGCATCATTATGGCATTACTTCCACCACCAGCTCTTGGCCACAGTAATATACATCCTTTCCATTACTCACACGCTATGTTGGCTTACATCTTGTCAGTCAGTGCTGCTTTGCACAGTTGATGGGTATGGGCCACTACCCACAGCGACAGTCTCTATTGTCCATAGCAGTTGTTCAGCTGAACATCATCACAACAACAACACTTGATGGCACATATATATCATTCCACATCATTTATCCCAGTATTATGGACCAAGTACTACACTCAGTTACATGCATATATACTTCACATACCTGTTGTGGGAATGAGGTCTGCTGTGGATGGTTTCCTTGTAGGAGTTTTTTTTTCTCCTTGGCTATGGCCTTAGCCTGCTTTCTTTGTTTCTGTTTTGATTTTCATTTTGGTTGTGAATCTGGTTTCTCTCTCTCTCTCTCTCTCTCTCTCTCTCTCTCTCTCTCTCTCTCTCTCCAGTAAATGGATTGAGCTGCTTGGAATAGATTGCAGCATGGATTTTGTAGGTGATGCACATTGCCAGGTGATGGTCTCTGCACCAATCAGTGTCCTCCACTTGCTACCTGCATGCAGCATGCTGTGTAGTACTTCCAATTACCACTGTCATGGAAACCCACTACTATAAATTCCTACATCATGTGGGTGTGCTCCCTTTACCTTTCCTGTATGGTGGACATCCTTCCTGTGTGTGGACAGCAGTGTTACAGACAGCAGGTAGCAATACCTCTTACAAGAGAAGTTGCACACTCAGGCCAGCTACATATTTCTATGAGGTTCCAGAACTACAGACAGAGTGTGAGTAGTGTTGTTGTATGCATTGTATAGCACCAGTGTTACAGGGTTTGTGTGTACATACTAGATTAACATAGAATGAGGTCTGTCTGTATATCTCTCAACTGTGGGCCTATACACTTGATGGCCAGAGATCTGCCTATGTTTGTCTGTCCTCCACACAGGTCTTGTGTCAGATATATCATGGGTAGTGTGTATGTTGAGTGCTATCAGTACATGGCTACATCCATTTGTGTTTCTGACTTTATATTCCTGACTAAGCTTATGTTGCAGACTATCCTGTAACACCAGAAACTTGCTTAGTGTATGACAACACTCTTTCACATAAGGGCCTGTGTTCCAACCTCTGTCCTCTACCTGCATACCAAGCTTTGTCCATATGACATGCTGTCAGGGGTTGTTATGTAGTGGCCTGTGAGTATGTCATGCTGCCATTCCTGCCATCATTCCACTACTGTTGTGGCCCCCACACATATTGTGGGGTTGGGTCCATATATGTGTGGGCTTCATCTGCACAATACATGTGTGCCCTTCTGCAGTCCAGAGGTCAGTGCATGTAACAGTGGTATATGCCACTGTATGTCAGTCTGTGGGGGGTGCACCCTAACTGACCTAGGCTGTTACATGTGAGGGGTATCAGGGGTAAGCTGCCTTAAGGTATCTGGATGTACATTACCATACAATTCACCTTGGGAAATGCAGGCCTACTGCTTCCTGTCATACAGACTGTTCTGTTTGTCAGTGTGATTGTGATGGTGTCAGTTATGCCTTGTTATGTAACAGATACATCCCATTGTGTCAACTGAAGTCCTTTTCCCCCTATGGATTGTGTACAGAGTGTAGATAGAGGCTGTTGGACTATACATCTGCATTACTTACTGTTGATTGATTGTTATCCTATGGCCCAGTCTGTCTTTACTGTTGTACTACTTGAAGGCCTTGGCCTGGACAGCAACATATGTTATGCTTTCCGGAATACTGTATTAATTAATCTGTATGAGAGTTGCATTATTCTGTTTATATGTATTTCAGAGTCTAAACAGCTATATGACATGGCATATACAACTGTAATAGTACACAAATAAAGCGTTCTCATGTATGCAAACCTGTGTATGGTGTTATACCATTTGATCTCTCTGTGGGTATATGTTTCAGGCAACAATTGTCTTTTCTATGGGTGACTCATGCAGTGTCCATTTGGTAAGATGGCAAGTGTAGGAATACTGGCTGTTCCTTATGGTAGTCTAAATATGTACCTTCCTATACATATTTCTGTGTGTGTCTGTGTAGTTACATATCTGTATATATGTATAAATATATATATATATATATATATATATATATATATATATATATATATATATATATATATATATATATATATATATATATATATGTATCAGCATATATGTGTGTGCGTGTGTATATGTATACTAGGAATGTTTATTGCGTCCACATTATACATTCTTTATGGTAGCCAGACTGTACTGCATCATATGTTACTGATACCAGCCTGACATCATACAGATGAGATTGATTACTGTTAACATCTTGTGCTCATGTTGTGTAAGGTTCTGGTTATGGGACTTGCAACAGTTGGTATTGTAATGCAGGGCAGACCTGTTTAGCTGCCGGGGGTGGGGTGGGGGGCGGTTAATATCAATAAGTACAAGATGTATGTTGCTTGGGCCTCTTCACCCCCATTAATGACACCTGTGGTCATAAATGTATTTGTTATGTTCTCTTTTATATGTATAGCTATATATCTGTATATAAATATCTATCTATCTATCTATATATATATATATATATATATATATATATATGTGTGTGTGTATACATATATATATATATATATATTAAGATATATATGTAGACATATATCTATAGATGTATGCATATGCATATCTACATATATCTATATACATACATATATATATATATATATATATATATATATATATACATATATATATATATATATATATATATATATATATATATATATATATATTTATCTATTTAGATAGAAAGGTATTTACTCACACACACACACACATGCTATTATAACCTGATAGTAACTTTTGTGCTGACTACAATGGGACTTTGTTACATTTTATTCACCGAGGAGCTTTTCTTCCCGGGTGTCAGCTGAAAATGAGCCATAATTTCAGTCGGACTAACATGGTTAACACATGTAAAATAAATAACTACATACATAAATATATACATCTAGATGCATACATAAATATATGCATCTACATGCTTAAATACATTTCTTGTACTGTTGAATGAGTGTGTTGGATGATATGTTTGTGAAAACGTCAGTGTTATATATATCTGACATAGCTTAGTGATAAATCACTTAGGCTATGGTGTACAGGGTCCTGGGTTCAATCCTTGCAAAGACTATTTATTTTGTTGCTTGGCAGAACAAGGGCCATTGGATTCAGAGTTATTCAGGCACTTTTAAGCAGTTGTAAACGGGTTTGCATGGGTTTGCATGGAGGTAAGCACTGTCTACTTCCGGTTACAGTTTCTTATACTGATTTAGCTTCTCAATTGCTTAACCTGTGTAGGCATTGCTTACCCCTCTGCAAAGAAGCTTAAACCCACTTACTGCTGCTTAAAAGTGCTTACTCCCACTTACCCCCACACCAAGGGAGCCCGCAGGATTTTTTGCAGGGGGGTGCAAACCCAGAGCCCCACCCACATAGCTCACCCCGCCCCCTGCCAACACAGCCCTGCCCAAGTCCACCCACCCAAGCCCCGCCCACACAGCCATTCCAGTGTCCCATTACTTGGCTATTTCTCCCCATTTACTGTAGACACTGTTCAAATCTGTGTGCATACTGTGTTATGCTTTAGTTCTACAATGATTAAAGGCAGTTGGATTTAAATTTACAACTTTTATTTCAAACATTATAGCCCAAACACTGAGACATTTACTAAACCTAAACAAAGCAATAGTCTTGCAATGAAAACAGACTTGGCATTAAAGCTTCTCTACTTTTGAAACTCACATTCAATGAAATGGCATTGAAACCCACATTCAAAGAAAATGCATCTGGCCAGTGGCAGGTTATTTACCTTTGAACTGTTTTCAAGCAATAGGCTCCTTGCACACCGTTAGGGCCATGCAAAAGTTATTTGATTTACCTGATTGTATTAATTATAATATATAATTGAATTATATCCCTTGTATTATACAGCAACACTTGTATATTTCAGTGTTTCATCTACAAATTCAGTGCCTGCTGCCATCAAAGAATAAATTGCCTAGGTTAAATTAAAAAAATGGTAAGCTGGTATATTGCAATAGAAAATGGATGACAAGCTGAAAAACAGGTTCATAGTTATTAGGCATCTCATCCAAAGGAGGACATCCTGAGGACTGCAGCATACAAATGTATATGCTGTAGGAATAGAACCTCAAGCCTTTACATTAAGATGCAAGTATTCTACTTGTGGTGCTACTAACATAGCTTTAAAACTTTATACCACAATAGAGATACCATTTGCTAAACAAAATGGTTGCACATTGTAAATAGACTTGGCATGAGCAGCAGTGAACTTCGCTTCCCTTAAAACTCACAGTTCCTTGAAAATGCACTTGAAAATTCCACCTGCTATCTCTAACTTGGGCATTTCACTTTCTCTCTCTTACAAAGATACCACACCCCTCAAGGCTTCACCCTTAGTGCAAGAAATCTTGACAAAGCCTAAAATAAATAGGGACAAATTATAAATATGGCTCTCAGAAAATTGCAAGAGTAACAGGATTTGTGTTAGTATGCATTTTCTAAATGACATGACATCTAAAACTGAAATGTCTCATTATTTAGCAACTTCAATCCTTTTAAGAGGAATATGGGGCAAAAATCTGGACAGCTGAGGGGTATGCTACCTCCCTCATACACACACCAAATAATTCTGGTCAGACTTGAATTAGTTCTGGGAAGGTTGCACTGAATGGCACCGTGCTTGATCTGAAGTGGGTGAAATCCTGGTAGCTAGTGATTGCAGCTCAGCAATGTGGAGCATTAAAGCATTTTTAGCAGAGCATTGTTTCATCACTACCTATTGTGTTTGCACATAAGCTGTAGTCATTTGAAACATTTGCCTTTTTTTGATTACTACAGAGTACATTTACCCACCAGAGCTATTGTGTTTTGACTTCATTGTGGAGCTAGTTGTTGCAGGGCTTGGCTTTTAAGTAAGGTAGCAATGCTTATTTACCATATACCATTAAAGCCACCCAACTACAAGTGTACTAACACAGACACTGCTATAAGACACTGGTCTCCAATAAAATGTAATGAGCTTCTGAAAATACTGTAATCCTGTCCTTTTATTACAAATACTGTCATATGCATTTCAATACCCAAGGCTTATACATTATCTAGCTATGTAAATATTCTCTGCATGGCAACAACGAAAAGGCTTTCAATGCTAGCAATTCTTTAACAATATGCTTACTAAAGCTTACTTGCATCTTACAATGTCCGACAAGCTTATTAAAGCTTACTTGCATCTTACAATCTCCGACAAGCTTACCTGATGTTCATTAAACCATGGCTACTTAAACAGAGCAACAGGACACTGTGATAGCATGCAGTTCCTGAATAATAAGAAGCATAAATCAACAGTATAAAAATCTGATAGAAAACCAGAACATTTTGCAAAATCAAGGACAGATGAAAAGCCACGGTCATATTTGTGATCTACCTTGGATGGGGGAATACTCTGCACATGTACTGCATAACTGCTTCTTGCCTTCCTTGGACACATCCCGAGCCACTACAATGGGGGCTGGGGTGCAATAAGTATGTCATAATTTGAAGGCTCTGACACTCCTACCTCTCAACTTCAGAGCAAGAAATCTGGACAAAGCCATACATAGAACTAGAAGTGGGACACAGGCCCAAAAATAAGGCCGATTTTTAAATATTGCTCTTTTTAACTTAATAGAACAGGTAGATCTTGCATTAGTACAAATTTTCTGAAGGGTATAAAATCTGAAACTCAAATGTCTGCCATTATTTTCTAACTTCAATCTTTAATGACTTGCCACTAATTTGCCAGAAACCACAATTTTATGAAAAACAGACCAAAATGTGATGCAAAAATACCTGTCAAAAAAGGGACACCTTTTTAATATTAACAGTTAACTTGAAGCAGCTAACAAAATAAGAGCATCCACATGCATTTCTGAAATAAAGGTAATCTACAACTGATCATTACAGTTATAATTGTAAACCCTCCACATTTTCTTCCAAAATTGCCATTTTGGAGGAGGCATTATTAGGGAGAGCAACATTTTGAGCCAGAATTGGGGACAATTGAGATGTTTGGATATTCCTAATCTACAAAGTGATTTGCACGTACCTCTCAACCTCTTAATGCAGGAAATCTGAACAAGGCCAA
Source organism: Protopterus annectens (assembly GCF_019279795.1). Taxonomy (NCBI): domain Eukaryota; kingdom Metazoa; phylum Chordata; order Ceratodontiformes; family Protopteridae; genus Protopterus; species Protopterus annectens. The sequence goes on along the minus strand of NC_056740.1, from coordinate 42,990,418 downwards.
ATATATTGGGGAACATAGAAACACTACTAAAAATTGCTCTTGTATAAACTTAGACAGTCTTGCGTTAGCATGCATTTTTCTGAAGGTTATGACATCTGAAACTCAATGTCTGTCATTTAATGGCTTCATTCCTAAATGATTTGCTAGAAAACCACAAATTTTGAGAAACAAACCAAAAATAAGCAGCAAATATCTATTAATTCTGCAAAGATATGGACAACGTATAATTCAACCGGGGCTGTCTGAGTTTGCTACCCCCCCCCCTCACAAAATCATGGTCAAATGGAGCCTCCCCCCCTGCAGCCATTCCAATGTCCCATCCCTTGGTTATTTTGCCCCATTTATAAACACTAATGTGCATACTGCTTTACTTCTGCGATGATTTAGGATTTCATTTGAAAGTTTTATTTTGCATTTTACAGCACAAACCCTAATACATATCTGTTAAAGCAATGCAGTCTCAATGAAAATAGACTAACATTAATACTTCTCTGCCCTTGAAACTCACATGCATTGAAACAGCACCGAAACCCACTTTCAGAGAAAATACATTTTGCCAATTGCAAATATTAACTCTGGGCTGTCTTCAAAATCATAGGCCCCTCGAACATAACATGCACATGCTCTTTGATACACCTTCCTGACTGTATTACATTATATTCCTTGTACAATACAGTACAGTTGTTAAAGGGCATTTTAAATTTATTGTTTTGAAAATTTTTCCAGTAAACAAAGAAACTAAAAGCATCCACCAATGACAAAATTGTCCAATTCAGAACATTTCCATCATAAAGTCTACTCAAGTCCACCAGTATCAGTAAAAAATATACACAATCTCTGTAGTAAAATCCACATTGAAGAAATTTGTAACTAATAGAGGTTGCTGCTAGCAAACACTTTATATGTCATTATTTAATCTACAAATAAAGTGCCCGTTACCCTTGAAGAATAAATTGCCTTTGTTGCATGCAGTAAAATGAAAAGCTAGTAATACCGCAATAGAGAATGGATAGCAAACTGTTAACAGGTTCATAGTTACTAGGTATCTTTGCCAAAAGGACTGCAGCATCCACCCCCTTTACAACACAATACAGCATCAGCAATGCATTTACCTACTGCGGGAGTAGAACCCACAGCCTTCAGCATCTAAAGCAAGTACACTATCTGTTGTGCTATTAATGTAAGCAGACTAAACATAATCAGCACTAAACTTTTGCTCCCCTGCAGCTCTCAGCTCCTTGTAAAATCTACTCGACACTCAGCTGTATCTCTGAACTTTGCAGCACAAGAAATCTGGAAAAAGCCGAAATTTATTGGGGGGGGGGCAAAAGGACAAACAACAGGGACACATTTTAAACATTGCTTGTATAATGTTTGAAAGTTGCTAGAATAAAATGCTGCATTACCACCATACATTTCACTGCCACGTCTTGAACCCAGGGGACCCCGTGCAAAAGTCAAAGCAACATACCACTACGCCAAATCAGCTGTTTTGTGAAAGAGGAAGACTGAAACTTTACCATTTAGTGAATTCAGTTCTCACCATAGCACAGCTGTCAACCTCTTAGCACAAAAGACCTGAACAAAGCCAATAATGGGTGACTACAACCACCAAACATTCAGTGAATTCATTTCTCACCATAGCTCTCAACCTCTTAGCAATAACACCCGGACAAAGCCAGTAATGAGAGAATATAGCCCCCAAACATTTTCAGTGAAATCAGTTCTTACCATAGCTCTCAACATTAGCAAAAAACCTGGATGAAGCCAATAAATACCTGGATGAAGCCAATAAATACCTGAACAAAGTCAACACTGGGTGAATACAGCCCCCAAACATATTCAGTGAATTCAATTCTTACCATAACTCTCAACCCTAGCACAAAACCTGGATGAAGCCAATAATGGGGGGAATACAGTCCCAAACACAGGGATACATTTCAAATATCCATCTTGTACACTTAGAAAATTGCTAGAATAAAAGCTTGCTTTTGTTACCATACACTTTCTGAAGAAAAGAAGTCCAATATTGAAATGTGTCCATTTACATTTATTAACCAGGAAAGTCTGACTTTGAAAAAAAAAAAAGCTAATTTTTTTAGCAGAGGCCCAGGGAGAAACACTCCAGACAGCCAAGAATATCAGGCAACAAGGACACAAATGCAGAAACCACAGATTTTATGAGGAACAGAAAAGGTATGAGGGAAAATCCTACAATATTTTTACAAATGGTGGTGGGTAGGGAATTCAGGCTCTTGCCACTTGGGCCCAAGGTACAGGGTTCAAGCCTTATTCTCTACCCACCACCATGTACACCTGGGGCATTTCACACACACACACACACACACACACACACACGCACACACTACCTGAACGGGTCCCATCTTCTGTTCCTGAATAATCTGTCTGAGTCCCCATCTTCTGTTCCTGCGATGATGTCAGCCCATCTAAGTTCCTGCGATGATATCAGCATGCCTACCCGTGATCTTCTTAAAGAAGAACGCACAAAAAAAAAACTTTGTTTGAAATGCTGTAGTCAGCCGATTGCTGATTCCAGGGGGGTGCAAGTGCACCCCCTTGCACCTGCCTGCGGGCGCCCTTGCCCCACACTAATTTCTTTAAAAGAAATGAAAAAGGGTTGATAGGAAAGTGGTGAAATAAGGGCACAAAGAGGGAAAGACAGTAAGGAAAATAGCTAGGGATGTGCAGGAAGGGTGTAGGGAATGTCCATAGCTGCCCATTTCTCATACAGCAACAGCTGTGCATATACACTGAATTTGGAGGTAGATTTGGAAACTCATACCCCTGAGACAGGGGTGAGGACAACAATAATATGTTGTTAAGCCAAATAGACCATATTATATGTGTCCAGTGGACACATGTGCGAAATGGACAGCTATGTATGGGGCAATTTTTTTTTTTTGGGAACAGATTGCTCTTCTTTTTTTCAGGTGAGAGTGGGATGTTGGGGTGGGATAGTAGGTATATTTGGAGAGGTAGGTTGGGTAGGTTAACAGACAAGGAAAGCAAGATGCATACAGGGGCAGTATATGACACATGTGGGGGGTAAACATCTTGATGGGTAGGGGTGTTGGGAAATCGGAAGCCCATGAGCCCCCTAGTGGAAACAGTGAGAATGAGGTCCCCACCCATGGGCAGTCACCACTGCACCTTCACAGCCCCAAAGTTGGCTGTGCTAGGGACTGTGTATGCAGGCCAGGCCGGCCTTCTAGTTGTGACACACGGCCTTCAAGCTGACGTAGCAGATCTCCTACCTCCCTGCAGAGCTCACTACACACCATGAACCGGACCTGGTGATGGGTGACAAGTTCCTGTCCGCGCCCACTCCTGGGGAGGCAAGCCCCATCCCCTGAGGTGATTCCACCTGAAAGTGGTGCTGGACCAACTGATGAGGATGTCCTGTGTTGGGCTCCAGACATGCTGGTGACTGGTGCCACGGCCAGCTGAGGTGAGACAGGTGGGTCCGCTGGGACCGGTCTTCCCAAATGTGCTATGGTTTTTAAATTTTGTCAACATATGTGGGTTAGCAATAGTCAACACATTCCAGGGTTAGGTATAACAGCCTGCATACATATTCCCATTAACCCAAACACCAGATATGGAACAGTTGCATAGCCAACAAAACACATGCATATATGGGACCACAGTGGTCATTACAACAACATGCAGGTACATTAATGGTAGCATGCCACCAATGTGGGAGTATTTCAACATAGCACAAGCATAGAAACAAATTAAAATAATTATCAAACAATAGGACATATGTCCCAACAGTAGAGGTAATTCAGCACATACCAGCTGAGTTGTGCATTTAGTTTATTGTTGCAGATATGGTGGGGAGAGAATGATGTCAATTAACAACTAGTATATTCCTGTAGTTTGCATTACTTTCCTAGTCAGTGCTGTGATTTGTACCTTACAGGTATTAGTACACTATCCTATTGACTTAGTTTAGACAGTGGTATGGCTGTCGACAACTATATACATGAACTGGTTGTAGCCACAGTATACACCTCTTACCTGGTATACCTGTGGAGGTATTGTTTGTTAACACTGCTTGCCTGTTTCTACACATAATCTCAGATTCCAAGTTAATGTTATGCATATACCTTTCCATCTCTTTTTGCACACACTCAGGGCATGTCTTTACCACATGCAGGTGAACCGGGACATATTCCGACTATTGCCCTCTTAAACATTTAATGACTTGTACAATGACAGGTTTGTTTTATTTGACGTCTTTCAAATATGTATAGGTCTGACGGTCAGTTATATGACATGAAATGCTGCCTACATGCCAGAAAGTAGCAAACTGATATGGCAGTGGGACAGAGTAACAGCCAGCAGATATGGGCCGAAGAACTGGAAATTCTGGACATTTCTGTACACTTGTGGGGTATGATTCTGCATACAGCTTACTACCATTCCCAGGGTTTGAACCATGGCTGTGTCTGCTAGAAATAAAACACTGTCCATCACAGTTGACTGTACTATATAGATATTGCTGAGTATCTCTTGTCTGATTTCTGTCTATGATTCTCCTGTAGTTTTACATTCTGACCTTGTAATTACAACACCCTTATACAGGATTTCCTACACAGTTGTATTATGTAGTACAGTGTGGGTGATAGTGATGAGTACTACCTTACTATTCTGAGCAACTGCAACACTAACAATACCATATAATACCAGAGTAAACAGTACCGGTACAGGATATCAATCTTTTATTTATAGGCACAGTGTTCATGTCTGACAGACCTGTGAGAGCAATGTTTGTTAGCACTACCTGCATGTTGCCACCTAAATGACCAGTTTCCACATTAGTATTATCAACATCTGTCTCATTCTTTTAATTTACACACTCTGGTCACAGCTTGACAACATGGGGGTGGAGATGGGACATACTTGGCTACTTACTCTCATAACATTTTGAGGGGTTGCTAAACTGACAGGTTTGTTGTTATTGATGTCTGACAGACAGTTGTATGTCTTGTTTGCTGCCTAAATGTCTGGGATCATCCCACTGATTTGCCAGGGGGACAGGGTGACAGGCAGCAGCTATGAGCTAATTTACTGGACATTCTGGTAATTTCTGTACACATGTGGGGTATGATTCTGCACACAGCCTACTACCACTCCCAGGATTTGAACCACGGCTATGTGCCTACAAGGGGAAGCTGCAACCAGTTATGAGATGTATTCCTGCCTGTTGTGTTTAAATATTGCCGGTTTCCCACACATTGCCATGATTGGATGGTTTTGAAAATGCTAAGCTATGGGCAAACCTGCATGCCTAAGGTTGGCATTGCTTAAAGAGGTATACCAATGCGCAGACTGAGTTAGCTGGCATACACATTGCTTACACCTACTAAGCTGGGTTGTGCAATGCTTAGCGTTGCTTAATATTTCATTTGCATTATATTTGCATTTTGGCATTGATTTATTATTCATTACATGTTATATATGTGTTTGGTATCCATGAGTCATGTGTACATACACTGTATTGGGTCCTTGTGTTTATTAGGGGATTTCAACACTTTATTACAATGTTACCTCACATCCAACCTTAATGCAGTACTCCAGTTCACATATTTATGTCCTGTAGTAAGCTATACAATATAAAACTGTATATAGATTCCTTTCACATGTTCAGTTTGTATTTCCTATAGTGTGGATCTGTTTGGTGATACCTCAATCTTATGTGCTGCTGTGATGGCTTAGTGTTTAACTACTGTGACTATAGTGTGCAGGGAGCTGGGTTCAAGTCCTGCAAAGGCTGTTTATTTTTTTTCTGGCCAGAACAGCGGCTGATGTATATAGAGTGATTAAGGCACTTTTAATTAATTGTAAGCAGGTTTGCACGGATATGCGTGACGGTAAGCAATGCTAACCTCCTGTTAAATATGCTTACAGAGTGTTAGCTTCAATATTGCTTAACCTGTGTGCACATTGATTACCCCATGCAAATGGGCTTAAACCTGTTTACACCTGCTTAAATATGCTTACTCTTGCTTACTACTGCATAATCCCACTTACCACTGCACTAATTTAGACAGTAATATCTAATGGTTCTTGGGAAGGTGGTGGATCTGGACACTGTATGGATTTATCATTCATTACACATTTTACCTTCCATTTGCATCCCTGATTCTCGTGTACATATACTGTATGGGGCACTTGTGCATATCTGTGGACTTTACAATATTATGACAATGACACCTCACATCTGCATTTAATGCAGTACTCCAGTTCACAAATATATGGTATGTCATAGGTTATGCAACAAAATAGGTTGATCATAAAGTGATTTGACATGGAAAATGGATTGTACTGGTGTGGGACTCGAACTGGGAATTACTTCTCGTAAGGCAAATGCTCTGCCCACTACACTACTGCTGTACTGCTTCATTTGCATATATCTTGCTTTTTATCCTCTTATGCCATTTAAGCTGCATTAACCGTAGCTAAGCAATGGGCCAATCCACTCACCTATGGTTAAATTTAATCTGTTTTATAAAAAAACTGTTCTTTATATTTAATGTTTTAACTATTGCTTTTGTAAACTTTGGGGGATGTTGCTGGGATATGCTCTGCTCCGCGACATGCCCCCTGCACTTGTACATGCTCCATGTCCATTTAAGAGCTCAGGCAGTGCGTCTTCATTAATATGTATTGCGCACTGCCATCCTGCTCCTAATCGGCCTCTTCCATGCAGGACTAAGCTAATCCTGCACGGAAGGATATTGAATCCAGGAGACTGTCTCTGTGTGTGTGGAATGCATGTGTAAACGTAATAAAAAGATCAACCCAACAGATATATCTTTAGCTATTAGCTAATATATTAATCACAATTCACAATCACAGCCCAGAGACAGGTAGTAATGATAACAACTTCTACTGTGTAGTATTAGACTCAGACTGTACTAGTAGGAGTCAGGACTCAGGACTCATATATTACTTTCTTAAATTTCTTTGCAGATAATGCATTATGTATACAGTTATTGCTCATGCATCTGTCACATGTCCTCCTGCTCCTGCTGTTGCTGCTACAATGTGCAAACAACTGATGGCTAAAATCTTTAGTTTGCACTTGTAACTTTGCATCTATTCTAGACTAAGACTAGTAGTAATTAAAATCTGCATTTGGCACGGCACTGGCAGACACAGTTTCTGTATTAAGCAATTATAATTAAGGTGCATTTTTTATTACTATTCATTTTTACTTATCTGGAGCTGCCAGCGAAAGTAAATTTTTTCATCCCGATTCCTGGCTAGGACTGGGTGCATGTGGAACACAGGTGAGTGCTGGGCAGATCAGAGGAACTTTGCACATACACTGCACTGCAGAACTTGAAGCACTTTGGCTTTGGCAGAACCTAAGTAAAATTAAATTTCAAAGACTGTCACTGTCTGAACAGCTCTGCAGCTCCACTCACTGCTGTGCTACTCTGCTGCTGAGTGCTGCTAATACTATTCCAGTCTGCCTCACAAAGTTGACTTTATCACCCACACCCCTGCACTGTGATGATGTTGTGGGATATGCTGGCAATGTGTGATGATGTCAGATGCAATGTCTACTTGTAAATAAAAAGAAATTGAAAAAAATTGGGAATTGAAGAGCCACTCAGGAATTCTTGACACCCCACTATTTTGCCTTTAGAACCAATAAATACCAAGGAATTTGGTATGGTGAGAGGTATGATTCCATTTGTTGCTGTCCTGTTTTTCAGACAGTTTTTAATCCAGGATGCTACCATACAACCAACTTAGATAATCAGGTCTATATTATTTGAATGAAAGTTCAAAATATCGATCACTGTAAACAGCAAACATGCAGACATTGATGTGTGTTTTTTGAGATCGCGGTACAGTGAAGATTGGTAAATTTGCTCTTTCTGACTGTAGTATGATCTCGTAGTAGGTATATATAATTAGCGGAGGTGTGGGGGTGCAGCCCCCACAATACAGGATTTGATGTCCAGCATTTTCGCTGTTTACAGCGCTCGATATTTTGAGCTTTTGTTCAAACAATATAGACCCAGATAATATAGATCCGGATAATCTGCATATTCAAATTTTGATGTGGTTAGGTGTAACATCCTTTGCTAATTTCACTGCTGAGGTTTTTGTGCTAAATTATTATGCTGGCTCTCTTTGTAACAAAAATAGAAGACTTGATCAACACTGACTAGTGGCCATAGAATGTATGTTGTTGTGTCTTTTGGCTTTTCCCAGTTAGGGGTCGCCACAGCAGAACTCCGGTCCGCTAATGATTGGCAGTTGAATTTTTATGTGCTGAGTTGCCAGCCCTGATGCACAACCTTTAACGAAGGTACGCCCATTCACACTTGTCTCCATGCAGAAGACGCTCTAGCTGAGAGTCGAACCGGACAGCGTCTTACTGTGAGGCAACAACACTACCGCAGCACCACCACCGCGGGTGGCCATAGAATCTATAGATATTAAAAAAAAAATATTCAGTGACTTCTGATACTGGACAATAAAAGAAGAATGAATCACTATTTAAAAGTAAAGGGATTATTGGGTGAGCAGTTAAGATTAGTGACATACCAGTCGAATTCTGAGTATGAAATCATATATACCAGGAAAATCATGTATACCAGGAGAAATCAGTATGATATCATGGCTACCAAGAGAATTCTGAGGGTACAATCATCTATAATAGGAGAAATCTGAGTATGAAAATCATGGTTACCAGGAGAATTCTGAGATTAGAATTTTATAGACACCAGAATAATTCTAAGGATAGAATCATGCATATCAAAAGAATTACAAGAATGACATTGTATATACCAGGGAAAGTCTTATGGCAAAATACTACAGGAATTCTGATGATGGAATTGTGTGTATTAGAATTCTGGAAATAGAATCTTGTGTACTAGAAACATTTTTTGACGATGGACTCTCATACAACAGGAGAAATCTGAAGATGGAATCATGTAACAAAGAAAAAAATTCAAGATGGATTTGAGTATAGAAGTTGAATTCTGGTAATGAAGTCATGTACATTAATGTGCATCACTGCTCTGTGCTGAGAAAAGTTTTCTACTCTGCCTTCTGTCTTTACAACTAGTATAACAGAACAGTGTTTTGGAACACTGTGATAAGCCATCACTATTAATCAAAAATGCAGTTTTATTGTGTCATTATGAACATAAAATAAGATGAACATATTTGGGAAATTTCAAAGGTGTAATACACTTCTGTCCTTTTAAAAATTTTAGACTATTATAGTGTTATGGAACAGAATTGTTTGATGAAATGCTTCAAATTACTATTGCTAATGACAGCATTCATAGTCATAGGTTCACAGATTCATAGGTTCATAGGTGTGTACTAGGCTAATGGCCCTGGAACCTTTACAAGCCTAGCCATAGAATTACCCTGGCATTGTGCCAACATACCTTAGTTCCTAGTGCCTCTGTTGAGTAGACCCACTGGAGTGATCCCCGGTGGGAATTTTCTATTTCTCATCCACTCATCAAGATTTCTCTTGAAAAGGGCCAGTGAGGTGCTCTGCTTGACATGTATGGGAAGTCTATTCCATAGCATGGGCAGCCTGTGGGTTATGAACCTGTCCCTCCAGCATGTTCTGTTGATTGTGTTAATGAGGTTGAGGCCTCTGGAGCATGTGGTGTGGAGGGATTGGAATTTCTTTAGATGTAGCATTTCTAACAGAGCTGGGTCAGACATGGCTTTGTAAGTCAAGCAGAGATTGCCTTTAAGTAAGCGATATGAGACAGAGAATAGTTGGAGTTTTTTGAGTCTGTCCATATAGGACAAGTGTTTAAGGCCTAGGATCCTCTTTGTGGAGTACTTTTGTGGCCTCTCCAGTTGTTGCAAGTGTCTAGTGAGGTGCATGCCAAATGGGGCATTGTACTCGATGATTGGCCTAATGATGGAAGAGTAGAGGGAGACAATAACCTCTTTCTTCCTGGATGCAAAACCCTTTATAATGAGATGTGCCACATAATAGGACTTTCTGACCACAGTGGCAATGTGGTGGTCATAAGAGAGGTTGCTGTCAACCTGTGTTCACAGAGCTCTTATAATGCCTTCTGTGTTCGGTGGACTACCATCAATGTAGTAATTCAAGGGAACTGGGTTTTTCCCAAGGGGGATGACGACACATTTTTGGCATTGAGCTTAAGACCATGGTTCTGACACCAGTTTTTGGTCTCATTGAGGGCTTTCAGTAGGATGTCAACATCACTTGGAGAGTTAATAATAGCTCTCAACTTGCAATTGTCTGTGAGCATTGTCAGCCAGAGTCCCTTTGTGTTGGCCTGAACTTCAGAGAAGTAGATACTCCACTTGTGACTACTCGGTAGTCTGACTTGGAGTCAGATACTTTCACACTGTGCATTCTATCTGTGAGCCAGTTTGCAACCCACCTAGTGATATAGGGGTTAATGCCTAACTTAGTGAGTTTTTCTATGATTCCTGAGTGGGGAATGGTATCAAAGGCCTTGGCCAGATCAAGGTAGGCTGTATCATCCAACTTGGCTTCATCCACAGCTCTGGTGACTGACTCAAAGAAGTCGACCGAGTTGAGCAGGCATGATCTACACTTCACAAAACAAAACTGTGTAGGATCCAGAGTTTGAAGAGCCCCTTTATCCTTGTTTATTAGGCTTATGATGATGCATTCCATAGCTTTGCATATCAGACTCGTCAGGCTAATGGGGCGATAATTCCTGGGGTCTTTAGTCACTCCTCCTTTATGGAGAGGGAAGACTGTAGCAATGCACCATTCAGTAGGGACAAAGCTTGAGGTGAGGCTGTGACTGAACAGGGCACACGGGTGAGGTGCCAGTTCACTCTGTAGTTCATGTAGAACACAGCCAGGTATATTGTCAGGTCCCACTGAAGCTGTATTATTGGCCTTGGACAGTGCTGTTTTAACCTGTGCAGCAGTACTACTAGGTGCCTGGCAAGCTACTGGTATTATGATTGGTCCTTTGGGGGGGGGGTTAAACTTAGCACTGAATCTGTCGGCCAGCATATTGGCAATATCTGTTGGCTCGATATCAGAGGCACCATTGTGCAGTAGCTCAATGCAAATCTGGGTATTTCCGTGGAGATTCTTTACATAACTATAGAAGGCCTTGTTGTTGTCTTTACTATCTGCTGCAATTCTGTTTTTATAACTAGCTTTAGAGGATTTGATGAGGGATCTCAACCTTTTCTTGAGGCTGATAAAGGAGTTTTTCCAGTCTTGGGACTTCACATTATTCTGCATCAGTTTCCTCCTTCTGTTGTAGAGTTTGTTTATGGCAGGGGACCACCAGATTTGCTTCCTTTTTTTTGAGGAGAGTGTCTTGGTTATATTGGGTATGGCAAGATCCATGCATTTGTGTAAGTGTTCATACAGTGCATTGGGGTATGATTCAGCAGTCATGCAACTATTTTAAGTTTGCATGAGTGCCGTGAAGTTAGCCACCTATGTTTTTAGGAGCCCAAAGTTAGCATTGGAGAAGTTTTTCATGGTGGTTACCTTTGTGGGGGGTGGAGGTGTGGGTGGAAGGGATGCAGATTTCCAAGGTGATTAGTTTGTGGTCATATCTTGCCAGGGAGGAGTTGACTATTGATATAGAGCAATGGTCGCCCATGTTAGCAATGACCAGGTCAAGGATGTTGCTACCTCTAGTGGGGGTAAGAACTAGCTGGTCCAGGGCATTGGAATTAATGAATTCCAGAAAGCATCGGGCAAGTATATTGATACATGAGTAGTTTTCCCAGTTAATGAAGTGGTAGTTGAAGTCGCCCAGTATGAGAGTGTTATGTTGGACCCTAATATTCTCCAGGGTGCTTAGGAACGTGGAGTGTGAGTATTGGGACATGGTTGGGGACCTATAGCAGGCTATGACCTGAATCGGTATCTTACCCAATATTAGCTGCACCTGAAGTATCTCAGATGGGTTATGTTGGGCTACCAGTCTGGAGGTGTGCACATCCTTTATGAATATGGAAACACCACTGCCTTTGGAGCTTTGGCCCAAGTTCTTGGACCAAAAGGTGTAGAATGAGTTATAGCCTGGTAGTGCAGGGTGCTTTCTACTGCCTTGAACCAACAGACAGCACAAATGTTGATGTCCTCCATTTTAAGGAGTGCTTTGAGTGAGTGCATTTTGAGATTTAGACTTCTAGCATTGAGCAGCATGACTCTCAGATTAGATTTGTTTGTAGCTGTTACAGTGGTAATTTGGGCTTTGGAACACCACCTTAAAAAGGCACTGTAGAGGTGGCAAGAGCCTTGGCCAGTATCCAGAAGCCCAGGGGTGACAGATGCAGGCCATCTCTGGCAAAGCATCGAGGTCTGTCATCATGTCATCCCAGGCAGACATATACTGGATCCCCTTAGAAATGACACCAGAAACATAGCCAATTGTTGAAATCAATCATTTTCTGCTACAAAAAGGCCTTTATTTTCAGGAATGTACCATGTCCCTAGATACTAAATCATGCACAATAATCATAGTAACTGAGATCTTGAATTACAGTTTTCTTGAAAATGTCATGTTACTACATTCAGTTTTATGAATGTAAATTAAAGGAATTTTTACTTTTAGACCATACTTTTTCTGAAGTATGCTTAATCTTAAAATTTTAACAGAAATCTTAGTTTGACAGTCAGATTTTTCATATGACAAAAACAAGCAGTTAGACAGTAAAGTAGAAATGAATGATACAGCAATGTGTGAAAATGTGTAGTTATGACCAACAAGAAGAAGAGTCCTATTATAATTGCAGTTGTAAATAGTTAGTTAAGGTCAGGTTGCATAGCAAGGTATAAAAACGGTCAGTATGCATGAGTAAACTATAAGGAATATCAGCTATAGCATAACTGGGGGGATGTAACCTGAGGGCATCACACCTAGGTGTCACGCTCAGATTCATAGCTAGAGCTTAAATAAATCTGAAGTCCTCTTGCTGAAGTCTGCACATTGTCTACACATGAGAATTTGCAAGGAGCAATTTAAGAGAATAAAGGGTTTGTTTGTTTGTGTCTTTCGGCTTTTCCCGGTTAGGGGTCGCCACAGCGGAACTCCGGTCCGCCAATGATTGGTAGTTGATTTTTACATGCCGGTTTACCAGCCCTGATGCACAACCTTATTCACCCATGCAGAAGACGGTCTAGCTGAGAATCAAACCAGGCAGCATCTTATTGTGAGGTGACAACGCTACCGCAGCACCACCATCGCGGGTGCTAACGTATTATCGCAACCAGATTTGGAACTCACCCTCATTGCTAAATTTAGAGGAAAACTACTTCATGTTACAGCGAAATGGGGTGTGTAAACTCCAAATTACTTTTTATCACATTGCTTGTGAAACAGAAAGGGAACAATGGAGAAAACAGTCTTCATGGGTACCATCCTTTAGCACCGTGAGGGAATGGGAAGTTTCGTTAAGGCATACTGTAGCAGCTTGCCGGTAAGAGCAACTATTCAGGGTTGTGATTAATGTGTGTCTTTACTTGTACATTTCTACCCATTTTCTTTTGGACTGACTTCATGGAGGGCTGAAGTAAGGCGTGCAATTGGTTATTTTTTTTCCCTGCACTGATGTGTTGTTTATAAGTTGTGTTTTGGTATTTATAGGGCTGCGAACGAGTGTAACATGCTTCGTTTCAAGACAGACTACAAAGCCCATGTTGTTTACATGCCATTCACTGATTTCTATTTTGTTGGGAATCAGTTTTCTGAAATGACTCTTCAGTAAGAGTAAATAGTATGATAATTACATTTCATCGGGGAAGAATCTGGGCTTGTATATGTGATAAGTGCTGCATTATTTCTCTTCCCTGCTGTTTTTCCTTTGCAGTACATTACGGTGCTAAAGCGTTACCCAGGAAGAGGAATTTGGACTTTATTCCTGTTCCTTGTTTGGAACCCACATGAGACAGTAGTGATTTTCAGTGCACAGACCCCTTTTCAGTTTACTATAAAGTCGTTTTGCAATAATATCAGCAATTACACCAGGTTCAAAATCTGGTTGTGATAATACGTAAATACTGAATAAAGATAGAAGGAATTTCTGTGCTGTGATACAGCTCTTTAGATATATGTTACACATGCATTTAATAAAAAAGATTCTTATATGACATTTTGAAACTCTAGAAGTCTAAATATATTTGCTAGACCCTGACTGCATGAAACTACTTACTCAGGACACATACTACCAAAGCACATGCTCTCACAATTTCATTCATGCAATCAGAATGTAAAAAAAAAATAAGTAAAAAACAGACACACACAATCAAGCATTTTTGTAGGGTGAGCCTCTTGAATTTGCCATGTGGATGTGGGGATTCTCCCCTTATACTCCCATACTTTCCTTTTTCTCCCCCCCCCCTCCTCACTACCACTTTTGTAAGAATCTTTGATTTTAGTTTGAATAGAAATGTATACAGTTCTCATTCAAGGATATCAAACACGCTTTTACTACCTATACAGGAAGCCTAAAGGACTTGACCTCACAAATACAAACATTTGGAGTTTTATAATCAATGCTTCAGAGAATGGACAAAACTGAGACCAGAATTAAAAAAATGGTGGCTGCTATGTTATGGAAAAAAAAAAAAAATTTTTCTGCTCAAAGATTATATTATTACAAGTAAGGCAGGCTAGACAGTCTATTCTGTTTAAAAAAAAAATGGCAAAAGAGTGTTTCTGAAAGTTTTTAAAGTTCATAATGTTCTTTTTTATACTAAATAACATACAGTTATGTACTTAAAGCACATAATAACATGTACTTTTACTGTTTTATGTATTTTTTTTTTTTTTTCTCTTCTCTTCCTCTCTGTAAAAAATATGTACATAATAAATGCAACAAAGAAAACAGATAAGGATAGGATAATATATACCCAATCTACTAAAACTTTCCTTTACACAGTAATAACCTTAGAAATGAGATTTGTTTTTAACTATAGTTAAACCAAAGCTGTAGTTAAGTAAGCGGTGTTTGGTAGGGAATGTTATGTTTAGATTTGTTTTAAATTTTATTATTGACGTTTTTCAATGTTGTTGGTGTGTTTAACCTTGTTTATATTTTCTCTTATACAAGACCTATATAAAGATTAGATATGTACAGTCAATACATGTCAATTTCATAATTCCCTCTTATATTGTTATTTGATACCAAGACCTGTGAATGTGGGAGTTGAACTCATGGAATGATATTAGAAAAAGAGAACTGATAGAGAGCTAGTGACATCAGAAGGTAAGTTATATCCAATATTAACAATAATGGTTATTATTTATTTTGTTGTGGGGGGGACTGAATACCCTATCAAAATCCAAAGTTGGATAGGTCTTGTCCACAGAGAACATTTAATACCTCAAATTCATAATAGTGATATTCAAGAAAAAAAAAGAGAAAAAACAACTTGATGATGATGAGATGATTCATTATACCAACGCTGAAACTGAGGAGAGGAGAAAGCTGAAAAGGGATCTCTTTTCTTTGCTTCATAATAATAATTAACACTTCAAAGAACATAGGTGTTTAGTGAATATGCTAAATATGTTCAAATACCATCAAAAAGCACTGGCAAGGATTATAAATCAATCAAAAACAACTGGATATATTTATATATTCTAAAACTGAGGATATTGTTGATTTTTTGGAAAAATCTATACTAAGGTGTATGAGGGGGCAAACTGATAGGTCTCTACATAACCAGAATAATTAAACCTATTTCTAAAGAATAGTATATACAATTCAACATAACATAAGAAATAATAAGTCAGGGGGGCCTGATGGTATTACACTGAATTTTTAAAGAGTTTGTTGATAGTTTGGGAAAAGAATTTGTCTCATGTATTTAATTATATAACTAAAAATAATATAATTACAGACCAATACTAATAATGATGGATTAAAAAATTTTTAACATCAATTAGCATGAGACTAAGAAGGTTTTGATTTATTTAATTTGAAATATTTAATTTGGATTTAGACAAGAGCACAAAACCAAGCGAACACACACTTTACTGCATAAATATGATGATGTATGCTAAAAAAAAAAACAATTAATATCTATGCTCTTATAATAGATGCCAGAAAGCATTTGATAGAGTAGAGACACATTTTTTGTTTGATGTGTACCCTATTTTAACTTGCCCCAAGAATTCATTCAGCATAATGCACCAATAATTTAATAAATAAAATATTAATGTCAGCATTCGATGATCTATTTATTTATGTACAACCCCCAATTCAGACAGTGAAAAGATATTAAAGAACCCCAAAACTTTTTCACTAATGGCCCTGATGGGGAAATTATCAATTTCAAAACAGTTTTTAAACAAATGCATAAAGATTGGACATAATAACCTGTGTAGTCTCATCTTGCAAACTTTATTTCAGTCCGTAGATCATAAGTGCTTGATTTGTGGCAAGCTATCCAACAAGACACTTAAATTTATAGCAACTGCATATAAATTAATTAAAGATTTGAAATTTCAGGACAAAATTTTGCTTTCAGAGTATTGGATGATTTGGAACAAATGCATTACACACATCTTAGATTACATAAATTTAACCCTGAGTTGTAAATTGTAATATAAAACTGGAACTCTCTCTAAGTACAACTGCAAAAAAGATGGTTATCAAAGTTCTACACTGTCATGGGACACATTCCTCCAAGAGAGCTTTCCAGATCGCAAACGGAAATGTATACAGTTCTAGACCCTAGACATTATTACAACATGTAGCAAGCAAACAATTGCATACATGTATACATACAGATATTTTAAGCATGAGCATTAATGCCCTTCTATCTTGCCAATATACTAAAACACTTGTTCCCATAATAAGTGTCCAGGCTGTTCTTAAAAATATGTAAACTAGTACTTGCTTTAATGTAATTTGCTAGTCTGCTCCATGCATCAGCTGATCTTTCAGGTAACCAATTAGTACACTTCTCATTCCTATAGAATCTTCTACACAGGTTGTCTGATGATTTTTAGTACTATTTGATAAGCCCAGACATTCCCAAAAGTAGTTATGTGGAAATGCCCTATATTCCTCATAAATGTCAATATGAGGCACTGAACACATTGAGATGTTTTATTCTTCTATAATAACATAAATTTTCAAATTCATGGATGCCCTTGGAATATTTCTGATGTACTATTTCTAGATTACTTATGCTTGTATTCTTATAATGTTTCCATATTATTATTCTATACTCAAGTATGAGTGTAATTTAACTAACAAACAATGACTTCATTATTTTTGATTTCCTAGACTTTAGAAATCTTTTTATACAACCTATAGTTCTATAACTATCATTAACCAGTTGGTTGATATGCTTAGAAAAACTCAAAGCTGGAACTACCCATATACCCAGGTCTTTAAATGAATACACAGTTTCAATCAATGTGTGCTGTATTAAATATTCATCTTTCATTTTATGTCTCCCAAATGTCAAATGCTTAGTTTTTGATGTATTTATCAGCATATTATTCTCCTGTGCCCAAATGGCCAGTTTAGTCAAGTTATTTTGCAGACATGCCCTATCTATATCACATGTAATCAAATTGCCCAGTTTAAGTCATCTGCATACAGACTGTAGAACACCTCAGATGAAGAAAATAGATCTGAAAGATGCAATCTAAACAGATATGGGCCTAGGACATTGTCCTGTGGGACACTCTCACTGTAACCATGAATTCTACCTGCCCATTTGCTGTATGACACTTGTCATGCCCTATTTATAAGAAATGCAGCTATACAGCAATACCTAGTTTTTTTTTTAATTTTTGATTAGTGTTTTGTGTATGACCCTGTCAAATGCTGAAAGTAAATCTATATGCATTACATCACAGCACATTTTTTTCATGACTGTTATTATAGTGTTATAGAACATCATGCTACAGGTGGTAATAGATCTGTTTTAACATATGTATGCTAGCACATGGTTTCAAGTCCCATCCTTCCCAGTTTTCAAAATAACTTATCCTTCTCCATTATTTTTCCACAACAGGAAAGTATTCTTAATGGCTTCTGTATAACACTGGGTTTGTCTTAGTCCCCTTTCTCTTAAAGACAGGTCTAATAAGTGCATGTCTCCAATGTTGAGGAATCTCCCCCTATTTATATGGCATAGTAAATAATAATTATAATGGTACTGTAAATTTTTGCAGAAGTGTTCTTAAGTTATTACTACTAATTCCATCTCCTTCCTGTGCTTTGTTTGGATCCAGTTTGCATAGTTGTTTTTCAATATAATTTAATTTGATTTCAGTATCTGAGGTTACCTGGATGTTACTAGAACAACATATCACCCCCTTTGTATAAGAGTTTGTAAATATATCTATAACTGTTTATGTCTGAAAATAAATTTTAGAATCTACACACAGTTTATCAATTTGTATGTCTTTAGTCCTTCCGCATCTTATGCATCAATAAAATTGTTTCCTATTACATTCAATATTCAATTTTCTTCAAATTTTTCTTGATCTTGTCTCACAGTATGCTTAATTTATCTGTCCAGCTTGTTTATTTCAGTTTTCAAAGTCGCAGGTTGACCTCTTTACCATTTCTTATATTTTTTGTCTTTCACCTTAATCAAGTGTCTTGTTCTTATTGGAATATATCCTCCTGACCCAGACCTTGTGTGCCTAGATCCTGATGTTAATCATTTTTTTTATTTTTTTGCATTTAAACATTTTCTCTTTCAAAACTTGCCACAGTCCTTCTGCAGTTTTTCCACTGAACACATCACTCTAATTAGTTTAACTTAGTGACTGTTTTGCTTTCATAAACTCTGTTAATTTTGCTTCCATATAATATGTTATTAGCCTTCTGTACATTGGTTTAGATGTCAGTTAGGCAGAATTATTTAACAACAAATTAACCTTTGTAACCCCGTGATCACTGTCCATCAGTAGTGATAAAACTTGACATAAAGTAGCAGTATGATTTAGGAAGACAAAAATGTCTAGTATGTTCCGGTCAAAAGAAACATCACCCAGTAAGAGTTCCAAACAATACGAATACCAATACAAAAGAATTCAGAGTAATCTAAACTGTGTGAAAAGCAATATTAAACAATGTAAAACATTAATACAGCAAAGCTTTCGAGACATCTCATCCTCAGTGCTTATAATTTAATCTGAAAACCATTGTTTTTATATACACATCACATATAAAATTAATCACGCAATCACAGCCATAATTAATTAATAAACTACTCATTAAATTATTTAATTTAAACAATTTAAACTCATCTATTATGTTCTTTTCCCTGGTATTTTGTTTTTACAGCCTGAAGCAGTTGTTATTCCTAAACACTGGTTGTGAATACTTTTCTTATTTGTGTTGTTTAATCCATATTATTCAAGCTTGTTTCTGGGAAATTTAAGTCTCCATCCACTATTATTCTTCCCTCCTGTGTTTCATGCAAGAAATGTATGAATTCTCCTTTGTCATCAGCATTTAACTTTGGTGGTTGATACACTCCAGCAATTGTAATATCTTTCAGGGTTATCTTTAATGTCAAAGCCATACAATCTATAGTATTGGCGTTATCACTAAACATGTCATAATCACAGGTCTCATATTTGTCTTTTATCCCTATTATATCATCTCCATCTGATTTTTGTTAGAATGTCTGTTACACTAAAAACATTTATCTTCTTCTTCTTTCGGCTGCTCCCGTTAGGGGTCGCCACAGCAGATCAACTGTTTCCATTTCTTCCTGTCCTCTCCATCTTGCTCTGTTACACCAACTGCCTGCATGTCCTCTCTCACCACATCCATAAACCTTATCTTAGGCCTTCGTCTTTTCTTGTTACCTGGCAGCTTCATCCTTAGCATCTTTTTCCCAATACACTCTGCATCCCTCCTCAGCACATGTCCAAACCAACGTAATCTTGCCTCTCTGGCTTTGTATCCAAACCTTCCAGCCTGGGCTGACCCTCTAATATACTTATTCCTAATTCTGTCCATCCTCGTCACACCCAGTGCAAATCTTAACATCTTCAACTCTGCCACGTCAATCTCTGACTCCTGCCTTTTTGTCAGTGCCATTGTCTCCAACCCATATAACATAGCTGGTCTCACTACCCTCTTGTAGACCTTCCCGTTCACTCTTACTGGTACTTGTCTGTCACAAATCACTGCTGAAACTCTTCTCCACCCACTCCATCCTGCCTGTACTCTCTTCTTCACCTCTCTTTCACACTCACCATTACTCTGAACTGTTGATCCCAAGTACTTAAAATCATTCACCTTCACTACCTCTACTCCCTGCATCCTCACCATTCCTCTATCCTCCCTCTCATTCACACATATATATTCTGTCTTAGTCCTGCTGACCTTCATTCCTCTTCTCTCTAGAGCATATCTCCACCTCTCCAGGGTCATCTCCACCTGTTCCCTACTCTCACTACAGATCACAATGTCATCTGCAAACATCATAGTCCACAGAGACTCCTGTCTGATCTCGTCTGTCAACCTGTCCATCATCATTGCAAATAAGAAAGGGCTCAGAGCTGATCCTTGATGTAATCCCACCTCCACCTTAAATGCATCCGTCACTCCCACTGCAGACCTCAGTGCTGTCACACTACCTTCGTACATATCCTGTACCACTCTTACATACTTCTCTGCCACTCCCAACCTCCTCATACAATACCACAACTCCTCTCTAGGCACCCTGTCATATGCTTTCTCTAAATCCACAAAGACACAATGCAACTCCTTCTGACATTCTCTGTACTTCTCCATCAACACTCTCAGAGCAAACATCGCATCTGTAGTGCTATTTCCTGGCATGAAACCATACTGCTGATCACTAATCATCACCTCCCTTCTTAACCTAGGTTCCACTACTCTTTCCCATAACTTCGTGCTGTGACTGATCAGTTTAATCCCTCTGTAGTTACTATAGCTCTGCACATAACCCTTATTCTTAAAAATCGGTACCAAAACACTTTTTCTCCATTCCTCAGGCATCCTCTCACTTTCCAAGATTTCATTAAAAAATCTAGTTAAAAACTCCACTGTCATTTCACCTAAACACCTCCATGCTTCCACAGGTATGTCATCTGGACCAACAGCCTTTCCATTCTTCATCCTCTTCATAGCTATCCTTACTTCCTTCTTGCTAATCCACTGCACTTCATGATTCACTATCCACACATCATCCAACCTTCTCTCCCTCTCATTCTCTTCATTCATCATCCCCTCAAAGTACTTTTTCCATCTGCTCAACACACTGTCCTCGCTTGTGAGTATGTTTCCCTCATTATCCTTTATCACCCTTACCTACTGCACATCTTTACTAGCTCGGTCCCTCTGTCTAGCCAATCGGTACACGTCCTTTTCTCCCTCCTTAGTGTCCAACCTTTTATACAACTCTTCATACGCCTTATCCTTAGTCTTCGCCATCTCTCTCTTTGCCGTGCACCTTATCTCCTTATACTCTTGTCTACTTTCTTCATCTCTCTGACAATCCCACTTCTTCTTCGCTAACCTCTTTCTCTGTATACTCTCCTGTACTTCTTCATTCCACCACCAGGTCTCCTTGATCTCCTTCCTCTTTCCAGATGTCACACCAAGCACCCTTCTAGCCATCTCTATTACTAGCTCTGCTGTAGTTACCCATTTATGGCAAAACTCCTGCCTTATGTTTGTCTCACACTGCATAATATCTGCTCCAAAAATTATCTTCCCCGATCTTGACAAGTGCACACCATATTGTCTGAACACATCTGTGAAAAAATTAGGCTCAGATGTCCTACATATTTCCACTTTTTAAAAACAGGACATTTTTTCATGTAGATATTTATCAAAAAAATATTTTCATTCATGGTAACCTGACTCTCCTTTCTGTATGTGATTCTAAGACCTGTGCAAGTTATAATATCTAAGAGGGCTGACGTTCCCGACTAAGAGTCAGAGTGTCCTTGCAGAAGAAATCATTTGTACTGACATGAATAAAAACAGAGCCATAGTTCCTTACATTAAGGCATTCTAAGGCTTGTCTCACATCCTTTATTTTGCCTCCTAGCAAGCATGACAGTATCCGATGTTCATTATCTTCTCTGTGAATGTAAGTATCAGTTCTTCTAATAATTGAATCTCCAATTACAATATTCTAATTCCGCAATATCTGCTATATCAGTTGTTACAAAGGAATGATCTTAATCACCAATATTCTTATTAATCACACTCTTTTCAGTGCTTATTACATCTGCAAGCATACGATTCTCATCCAGCTAGCTTTGTACATCCACAGCTTGAGTCATGTTTACATTGCCTTTCTCCTCTTTTTTTCTTACAGTAATGTTCCTCAATCCTTCCATGTTTAGCTATTTATTTCTTTATTTTCACATGGCCCGTACCTCTGTTTTCTGCATTAGCTTTTTGAAAAATTATGCATTTTTTTGTAGACAGATGTTTTTAGGATAGAAAAATGTTTTTGATAGAAAACTAATTGCCTGTAATATGTGTTAGATAACAAAGCAATGTCCTTTTAGCATGTATTCTCTTTGCTTTGAGACATTTATCAGTTTCTTTTTCTTCTTTTCTATTTGTTGTGAACTTATCCCTTTCTTTCTTTTTCTTCTATATGCTCTGAATCCTCAAACTGCTGAATACTTGTATCCACAATTCTAAAGTTGTCAGTAATATTATCTTGTTTTATAGGGGTTGAGTGGTCTTTATAAAGAATAGACAATTCCTTATCTAAATGTGTTCTGTTTGCTTATTGCTTAACATTATTTATCTCATCAGTCCAGCCATTGGTATAATTGTAACAACAGTTTTCCAAGCCGTGTGAATTGCACACGTGCAGTCATCATCAGTACATCAAGATTTATTACTAATAATGGAAAGCAAATGGGGGACACAGATCACCAGTGTCATCAGGTGTTACCATTAAATATACATAACATTTATCACACTGCGCAAGATATGTATGCTTTAGCAAATTATTAACGGCATACTCACTTAAGGAATCCACATTCAGATGTAAATAAATAAATAAAGAATTTTAAAAAGAAAAAAATAATTAAAATCAGTTACCAACAAATTAAAAGAGATTTACTTAAACGTCTATGAGAAAAATCACACAAATAATATACAAGTAAATATTAAATTAAGTACAGTAAAGTTGTTGCTTTGACCATACAAACTATGAACGGTTACCCAAAAGCTGGAATTCTTTTAAATCATGAGTGGATGTGTATGGCAGCTTCTGCTCACTATCTCTTACAGTCGCACATCTTTTTAACTGAAATGATCAATAAATCACAGACTAAGACATGATTGTTTAGATAGGCTCTGGATTGTCCTCTCTACAGTCTGTGTGAATTTATAGCCAAGTCCCTTGGGATGGCTAGAGTTTGCCTGTCTAAAAACGATCCCTTTCTTACAACAAACAGTAAAGCAACAAAATATAAATAAAAGTAAATCTTGCCTACAAACTATCCCTTCCTTCTTACAAAAGTGAAAAACAATGCTAACAAATAAAATCTAAATTCAGATAAATCTTTTAAGGTAGCTGCACAGTCAGTCACAAACGAAGACAGGTTTAGATAAGCTCTGGGTTATCCTCTCTGCAGTCTTTGTGAATTTATAGCTGACTAGATCCCTTGGGAATTGGAATTAGAGTATCAGACAAGCATATTTATACAGATAGGAAAAAAATAGCCCTAAATTCGGTACCTGTGGGCAACACTTGTTAACAGCAAAAAGATAAAGACTGATGCTAAAAGCTGTTGTAAGCATTACCTTCTCAGTATATTCAACGAGAACTATAATGCCACAAGGACTGCAACTAAATAGAAACTGTAGCAATAAAATATTGAAGAATCGTGGTGCTGTGGTAACTATATAGGGAAAAGGCTATTTAAGTCAGGAAGCCTTAAAACTTATTTTCTTTGGCTGACTTAAGTAATGTCACAGACAATGTTATGCTACTAGTGAAGAGGAGAGAAGAAGAATGTCACTATCTGTAACTCATATGACTTGTGAGATTATTTAGAGGTACTGAGGTGTTTGGAGTTAATTTGCAGATACTGGCTGATTTCACCAAGTGAGCTGCTAATCTTGATCATGACTAACTCAGCAACATAAAGTAGCCAGATGACATTGTAAACATTCCAGGGGAGGTCATTAATAAAGAACAATGGAACATGCATTATATACAGCTTAGACTGAAAAAGGAAAAATGCAGGTCATCAGAGTATCGAATTAAAAAGCAATTTTTTATTTGTTTTTTTTAGAAAGGCAGAAACATATCCCATCCCAAAGAATCTGCTCTCACATTGTTTACATGAAGCTAGAATGAATCAGACCATACATTCTATTATTTCTATCATTATTATGAATTTTGTGGGCCACTGCAAAAAAACAACAATTCGCCCATTCAGAATATCTGGTTCAGCAAAGGTAAATAAAATAAAACAAATAAATACAGCTATATTTTTGACTTCTTCAACTATTCTGTCTGCAGTCCATATCTGTGCCTTTTACAATGTAGACATATCCTGAAACATTACAGTTAAAGGGAGAAATGTGAAATGGAGGTCATTTGCAGAAGGAAACCTGCAAAAGCGTCAGAGACCTCCAAAGCAGACACCCAAAAACCTGTACCTCCCCTCATAAACCAGACAACACATAAAACACAAAATCAGTGTGCCGCACAATCACAGCCCTTATGGTGAAATAACATACCTAACACACTAGTAATAGTCAAATCTATAGTCAGGCACACTGACGTCCCACTCACTAGGCGGGACAAGGAGAAGCTTACTGTTAGCTGCCTGTCAGGAGCCAGAATCCACCACATAACACAAGCACTCAGGTCACACCAGAACAAGTACAAATATGACTCTGTCATTGTTCATGTTGGTGTGAATGACCTGAGACGTACCTCCTGGACTACATGAAAGGAGACATGGAAGAGTTCTCTGATCATGTAGCCCAGGCGGGTATAACCCTGACCCTGAGTAGCATCCTGCCCTCACCAAGAATGATACCGCAGTATAAAGAAAAAATGATCAATTTCAACAATTGACTAAGCTTCTGGTGTCATTCAAAGGGGATCCAGTGTCTGTCAGCCTGGGACGACATGCTCGACAAGCCTCATTGCTTCACAAGAGACAGCTTGCACCTGTCACCCCTAGGCTTTTGAATACTGGCCAAGGCTCTTGCTGCCCCCATAGTGCCTTTTTTAGGCACGGCTCAAAAGTCAAACCCACCTCCGTAAACAGCACAAATAAAAAAATGAGAGTTATGCTACTCAAAGCCAGGAGTTTAAATCTCAAAATTATTTATTTATTTTACATTTGTTGACTGGGATAGTCCGACTGGATACATGCCCATTTTCAGCGGAGGCCCGGGGAGAAAAGCTCCACATAGGTACAAAACAATATAGTTACAATACAGTGAAATGAAAATAAAATAAAAGAAAAGGAAAATTAGGAAAATACAAATTACATAAAAATTAGTTACGATAACATAACGGTTTAACTACTGTTCGTAATACAATTCATTAAAGTAGTGCAATAGGTAATTGAGACAGTTATAAAATATGGTTACGGTGGTGAACAGTTAGTAGGCAATGGACTAAAGGTCCCCTCTCTAGGTTGTCCTAATGGATTTGGATTAGTTATGGAAGAAGTGAGGCCTATGTTTAACAAAGGGCATCTAATCTGGATATACGCATGGGCAGAGCCATTTCGCCTTAAAATGTTGTTTTAGAGTCTTTTTAAATTAACCAAGGGAGGAAATTAGCCTAAGGTTGTTGGGGAGGGAATTCCATAGCTTTCCAGTGGTGTTGGCGAAGAGAGCTTCACCGCCCATATTGTTGGATTTGGTGGTATGGACAAGGTGTCTGTTAGAGGAGCGAAGGCAACTTAGATTGGAGTAGGGAATTATTATATTACTCAGTGCAGGGGTTTTATCAGGTTGTTTAAGTATTTTAAATGCTTCTGTGAGTTGGTTCATCTTGAGAAGATTGGGTAGTTCTAACCAGTCAAGTTTTTTCAGATTAAGGCAATGATGCGTTCTAAATGCAAAATCCAAAATGCACGTGCTCGAAGCACTCCTCAGTATGGAGAACGTCGACATCTGTGCAGTAACTGAAACCTGGTTCAAGACTCCACAGAGCACCCCAGCACTATGGGGCTAAAACTCATACCACACATTTCAGCCACTGAACATGGACCGAAACCAAAAGGAGGGGGTGTATCCATATTCATCAAGGATACCTACATTTCCAGGTTAGTGGCGCAGCATGATACCTCCGAGATCATCCATGTGCAACTAACATCAGGCAAATCTGCAATGCAAATTGTGGCCTGCCTCAGATCATCCTCCATCACCCAGGACCACCACTCCACCTTTCTGGAGATACTGGAAAACATGAAGGCCCTACCGAACACCCTGATATTGGGTGATTTCAATTACTCTACCGTTAACTGGGAAAACTACTCAAGTACAAACTCCTAGGTCCATCACTTCCTGGAATTTATCAACTCAAATGCCTTGGATTAGCTGGTAAACTCCCCTACCAGAGGTGAAGACATATTGGACCTGGTCATCATTAACATGGGCGACAGGTGTTCCAAACCAGAGGTCAACCCGTTACTGGTTAGATCAGACCATAAACTAATCACTCTGGATGTCCACACCACACCACCACCTCCAACCAAGGAAACCACAGTGAAAAACTTTTCTATAGCAAACTTCACCTTACTTAAGACAGAGGTGGTAAGTTTCACAGCCCCCACGCTAAAGGATAACAGTGTGCAAGATGCAGGAACCTTTACAAATGCACTGTATGAGCACCTACAAGGATGCATGGATCATGCCATCCCTAGCAAAACTAAGACTCACTCCCCTAAGAGAAGGAAACCAGTCTGGTGGACCCCTGCCATAAACAGGCTATACAATAGAAGGAGGAAACTAGTTCAGAAAAAAAAGCAAATCCCAAGAAGGAAAGACATCCCTGATCAGTATCAGTAAGAAACTAAGGTCCCTTATAAAATCCTCCAAAGCTAACTTTGAAAGAAAAATAGCCAAGGATTCGAAAGATAATCACAAAGCCTTCTTTAGCTAGGTCAAGAATCTAAGTAGCAATGCACAGATATGCTCTGAGCTAGTGCAAAATAGCACAAAATATACTGAACCCACTGATATTGCCAACATCCTGGCAGATAGATTCAGTGCAAACTTCACCCCCCTCTCACCCCCAAAAGGGCCCACAACAGTACCGGAAAAGTGTAATGTCCCGGAAATCACAGATGCACAGGTGAAAACAGCCCTTTCAAAAGCCAAAAGCACAGCATCAGTGGGACCAGATGGTGTCCCAGGCTGCGTCTTGCATGAACTACAGAACAAACTAACCCCCCCCCCCACCTAAACACACTGGTCAACCTCAGCCTCTCCACAGGCTACATGCCCATAGAATGGTGCACAGCAACAGTTATTCCGCTCCACAAAGGAGGGGCCACAACTGACCCTGGTAACTATTGCCCCATAAGCCTGACTAGCCTGGTCTGCAAGGCTAAGGAGCGCATCATCATGGAAGTCATTAACACAGACATTGGGAACCTCCAAACACTTGACCCGACCCAGTTTGGCTTTGTTAAGGGCAGATCATACCTATTAAACCTGGTTGATTTCTTTGAGACAGTCACCAAGGCCATAGATGAGGGGAAGGTAGTTCACACAGCCTAATTTGACCTCGCCAAGGCTATTGACACCATTCCTCACTCGGGAATTATAGAAAAACTCATTAGCCTGAACATAAACTTGTACGTCATGAGATGGGTTGCCAACTGGCTTACAGACAGAACTCACACAGTAAGAATAGCGGGTTCCAGGTCCGACTCTAAACCAGTCACAAGCGGTGACCCACAAGGCTCGTCCTGGGACCCCTACTGTTCGGCATATACTTATCAGAAGTACAGGCAAACACAGGAGGACTATGGTTAACCAAGTTCACCAATCAATGAAAACTGGGAGCCATAATTGACTCTCTGGCTGACATGGACATTCTCTAATAGGACCTTACTGACGGACACTTGGTGTCAAAGTCAGGGTCTCAAGCTAAATGCCAAAAAATGCATAGTCATCCCGTTTGGAAAAAACAAAACACCCATGAATTACCACATAGGTGGCAGCCCCCTTAATACAGAAGAGGTAATAAGAGATCTGGGGACCCAGGTAGATAGTAACCTCTCCTTTGACAATCATATTGCCAAGGTAGTTAGGAAATCCTTCTGTGTAGCCCATCTAATTACTAAAGGGTTTGTATCTAGAAATAAAGAGGTTATAGTGCCCCTCTACTTGTCACTCATCAGACCCATCATAGAGTACAATGCCCCATTTGGGATGTACCTGACAAGACACTTCCAACAGCTGGAAAGACCACAAAAGTCCCTCACCAAGAGGATTACTGGCCTCAAACATATGTCCTATACAGCCCAACTGGAAAAACTCTAGCTGTACTCAGTGACATATCAGTTACTCAGAGGTGATCTCTGCCTGACCTACAAAGCCATGTCCAACTCAGAATTGATGGACATGCTCCAACTAAAGAAATCCAAGTCATTGCAAACACTCACTCTAGTGAGCTAAACCTCGCCACATCAATAAATAGAACATGCTGGAGGGATAGATTCCTGTCACAGAGACTCCCCTCACTACTACTCTTCAAGAGAAATTTTGACGAGTGGATGGGTAACAGAAAATACACCCCTGGTATAACTTCATTGGCTCATCTTGACAGAGGCTCAGTTAATTAATAAATGGGGCAGCAAAAGCTGACACTCTGGCTAGGCTTATAAATTCCCTCGGGCAGATAGCCTAGTACCTACCTATGAACCTATGAGTTGAGGATAGTAAATAAGTGAGGAAGTAATTATTAATCAGCATGCTGACAAAATGACCGAGTGTCTGCCAAGAGTTATAATCACTTCTGCACAGGAGACTGGAGACACGTGTGCCTATTGTTTTTATATAAAACTATTGTGTGCTTGTACTCTTAAGTTCCTCTGCCCCTCCATTTGTCAGCCTGATGCTCTTTGCTATTATCAGCCCTCCTTAAATCTATATTCTCTTTAAAACAGAGGTCCAGATGCATATTTCTTTTTTCTGTATCTCTGGTCCAGCTGACTTCAGGAGTTTATATTTGTTTATTTATTTATTTGTTGACTGTTGTTTGCTTACTGGGAAACTCCAACTGGACACACAGGGAACCTATTTTTAGTGGACACCCAGGGAGAAAAACTCCAAGTTACATTATGAAAAGCATTCTACAAGCATTATTTATTACAAAATTATTGCAAAAGGCCTTTTACATTACAGACTCTTATAGACATATCACATTTAATATAATACCATAATAAAACATTTTTGTTTACAAATACTGCACAGCAGCAAAAACATTTTCTATATGAATAGTGAGTCTGAAATAACTGGAGATGTTAAGAAGGGTGTCGGTCTGTCCATGCAAAACAATTCTGAATGTGATGTAGAGTAAAACGAAATAGTAGAAATGTGGTAAAAGATCAGAGGTATTACTACGTAGATATAGGAATGATCAGAAAGTAGTTCAGCTTCAAGAAGATCTAGATTATATGACAGTAATTGTTATAAAAACAACAGAGCAGAGATGGAGAGGAGGAGTATATATGGCAAGGAAACCGGAATCTTTGTCTCCCACACAAACACATTCTTTCTCTATGTCTATCTACCTATATCTATATATCTATATATCTATATATATATATATATATATATATATATATATATATATATATATAAAGGTATGTGCATTTATATATACACATATATATTCTTTGAGATTGCAGAAAGAATATTGGTTATACATGTTAGCTTCATGTCCAAGATGCATTGAATTTGCCTATATCGCACTGTTTTCTCCATACCTATAGGGGCAACTTAAAGTGTAGGCCCAGCAGTTGAGGGGCTAATAATGTACTTTTGAATTGAATCTCTTCTCTTTTTATGACTTTGCAACTTCAGCCCTTCAGAAGCTAATAACCAGCTAAAGCCAGATGAAAGAACAGCATAAAAAAATCTTAGTCTACATTTTTAAGGTCCAGCCTTCCTAGTCTGCATCAGGCTACATTGCTCAGATTACCTAATAGTTCTTTGTCACCTTTATTTGTCACTCTCCAAACAAGACCTTACCTCCTATGCCACCAGGTGCACCCTCAGATTTCTTACTCTGCATTTGTCCTGACTATTAACTATGTGAAATTCATAGAAGTGATAGTGAAAGAACAGTCATAAAGGTCCATTGTGCCACCTCCCATATTATCATTTCAGAGGTTGATATGATGATGATCATCAAGTTTCCACTGCTGTATATGATGACCTTTCCAGTGATGTACACCTCAGTTATGACATGCTCAGTTTCAGCCGTACCTACTTATTCTATCCTGATTTTATCACTGCCAGTTTTGCCAATGCTAGCCTTGAAAATGCTGGAGTTACTGTTAAAGTTTCCAGCAATGGAAATGTAATACTTGTAAAACCTTGTCTCTCCAGGTACCCCATTTCCAGGCACGAGCATTTCCTGTAACTAATTTATTTTTTTAATCACTAAGCCATCACAGCAGTACATAATTTATAATCTGATTTTAGGATAGCATAAATATCTGCAGCTGAGCCACCACAAGCAACAATCTGCTGTAGGTTTATTTAATCTCCAAACCAGGAGCATTCCCCATATAGTCTCAACCTGCTCAGACTAGTAACTTTCACAAAGAGAGTTAGAAAAGCAATGTCTGAGATGAGGCACATACAGTCTCCCCTACTGAAAGATCTACAGGAGAAAGAACATACCAATTTCCCATTCTTATGAGTGGAGGCCCCAGATTCATTGAAGCAGTACAAAAGGAGGATGGCCTATAGATTATATACCCTCCCCACAAAGAGATTATAGGAGGCTTGCTGGTTCACTCTTTGGTTCTCCCAGGTGATCCTTTTATACATTACATAAACAAACTATCAGTTGTATGAATCAAGTCTAAATTAAGGTATGCCATATCAAATAAATGTAACCATCAAGTATTGTAACTCTACCACTCACTCAAGTCATGCCTGCTACAGGGACCTGGTATCACCCAACTCATACAGTTAATAAAACAAAGTAAAATAAAAATTGTATGATGGAGGAGGTGCTGGATGGTCTCATAAAACAAAAACTCAAGGTTCAGGCCACTATGTCCTCACATGTGACCAAAGCTACTGTATATATACTGCACTGTTCTACTGAGGGTGTGGATAGAGCAGGTGGATTCAGTGTTGCATTATTCCTGCACTTCTGTCTCAGAGTGACAGACTTTGTGGTGGACATCAAAATGACCTATCATGGTTTTTGCCTTACTTAGCCTGTCCTTTTTGGGGGTAAAGTTACAAGTGGACACAAGGACATAGAATATCAGGGCAAGATAATTTTCATTCTCCATAACATTCTTTTCAACTGAATACAGAAGTGTCAATCCTAAATTTGGTATTTGTTTATTCAGTAACAGCCTCAACAGAAGAACTATGGGAGAGGCCTGTTCCAGCTAAGTCAATACCCAGAACTAAGAATTACCATTGCTGTCTAGGAGGCTGTGCATAGCAGTGTTCCTGCCAGATTGTCACCTCTGCTTCTGCAGGCTTCCCTGGCTGCTTACCAGTGGGGAATACTTCTCCCTCCATCTGTCAAACTGGCTAAAAAACAAAGACAGGTAAGCAAGCAAAATAATTTTCAAAGACTGCACAGCATACTTTGTTTCTTCTCCCCTGGATGGTTTGGAGACAAAGTCAGAGAGGTGAGATTGCATTGGTTTGGACATGGGCTGAGGAGGGATGCTGGGTATATTGGGAGAAGGATGTTAAGGATGAAGCTGCCAGGTAAGAGGAAAAGAGGAAGGCCTAAGATAAGGTTTATGGATGTGGTAAGAGAGGACAGCAGGTGGTTGGTGTGAGAGAGCAAGATGCAGAGGACAGGAAGAAATGGAAACAGATGATCTGCTGTGGTGACCCCAAATGGGAACAGCTGAAAGAAAAAGAAGAAGTCATCTACAGCCATGACACCCCTTCAAAGATGTGCAGCAAGGAGGGAGATGACTTTTATTTTGGAAAAATGAGCCATTCAAAATATCCAGCCAGGTGAGAAAGGGTGAAGAGCCATCCAAGAAGTCCTGCCTGGTGAGAAAAGAAAAAGAGCAATGCAAATGGTCTTGTCAGCTGAGAAAGGGTGAAGAGCCATCCAGAAGGTCTTGCAAGGTGAGAAAGGGTGAAGAGGCATCCAAAGGATACTGTCATTTGGGAAAGAGAAAAGAGCAGTCCAATCAGTCCTGCCATATGACAAAAGGCAAAGAGCAGTCCAATCGGTCCTGCCATATGACAAAATGGAAAGAGCAGTCCAATCGGTCCTGCCATATGACAAAAGGCAAAGAGCAGTTCAATCGGTCCTGCCATATGACAAAAGGCAAAGAGCAGTCCAATCGGTCCTGTGATATGACAAAAGGCAAAGAGCAGTTCAATCGGTCCTGCCATATGACAAAAGGCAAAGAGCAGTCCAATCAGTCCTGCCATATGACAAAAGGCAAAGAGCAGTCCAATCGGTCCTGCGATATGACAAAAGGCAAAGAGCAGTTCAATCGGTCCTGCCATATGACAAAAGGCAAAGAGCAGTCCAATCGGGCCTGCGATATGACAAAAGGCAAAGAGCAGTTCAATCGGTCCTGCCATATGACAAAAGGCAAAGAGCAGTTCAATCGGTCCTGCCGTATGACAAAAAGCAAAGAGCAATCCAAACAGTCCTGTCATGACAGAAAGGATAAATATTCATTCAAAAAGGTCCTGAGATGTCAGAAAGGGAAATATACTATTTCATATTTTTTATTCAAAAGAAATCCAAGAACCTCTGGCCAATTCTGTATAGCGTAAACTGATACATATATAAAGAAAGCATTGAAGTGGTAATAATAACAAACATGTCTATCAGAAGCTAATTAGACCTACTCCTCAGTCATACAGAACACTTACTTCATGTAAGAATTAACAAGGAGTCCAAGAGATACTTGCAGTTTTGATTAACATCCAGTCACCACCAGTACAGAGCTTTCCATTCAGCCTTCCTACAGTCTGCTTGTCTGCACAAAATATATGGCAAGCGTGCCAGTTCACCATACACTACATAGAATAAACATTCTTGGATGAGTGGCCCCTAGCAGATCCTTTAGTGACAGATATGAGTGACCGCCAGCTGATCATTCACTGTCATATATGAGTGTCCCCTAGAAGATTCTTCAGAGTCAGATATGAGTGGCCCCTAGTGGATTGTTCAGTGTCAGATATGAGTGGTCCCTAACAGATTCTGCTGTGTCAGATATGACAGACAAAAGGAGGGTTCCGCTTAAGTTGCTCAGCTACCTGTGGATCATTATGGACATGGCAAAATCAATTCACAAGTTCTGTAATATGTTACACTGTTTAGGTGCACCTTGGATGCAAGCCATTACTGAACCTTTCTCCCACAGGAAGTAATATCTACCATCCAAGCCAGGGTTCTGGAAATTATTACCAGCTATTCCAGCCAGGAAGCATCTGTCAGCCTTAGATGTTAAGTCTGCTTTTATTTTTATGGTACCTATTCCAAGTTGCAAAAGAGAGTTTTACAGTAGATCCAAGTACAGTAAATGTAACAAAGGCATCTACATCATATTACTATACCTTCCCATCAGAATTTCTAATCATGTTCAACTGACGAACACACAACCTGTATACACAGAGATGGTCTCTTTCAAATCAGATACATGCACTTTACATATATGGGAGCACTTCAGTGGGCAGACAGTCAGTGCATATGATCATGAGAAGCATCATTTCATATCAGTGCATGGAGGTGGGGGACACCTGTCTCACAGAGATGGAATGTCTCAATGTCTTACCACAGAGAGTAAGAGACATTTCATTCAGTCAATATGGCAATGGATTCATCTATCAGGAAGCAGGGAGGGATCCATTCATATCTAATCTGTCATCAAGTTATGAAATTATGGCAGTAGGTACAGGGACCAAATAATTTCTTGAGGGCAACTTTGTAGTTTAAGGAAGACTTGCTCCCCAGAGGATAAATTAGGTTGTTGCCTTCTCCTTTCTCAGAAGTAATCTCTGAGATCAGATCCATGTTATAATCTCGACCATTCAGAATGTCGACAACCTCTTCATCGACACATATGTGTCGAACGTCCACTTCAGCAAACAGCCACATCACGACCATTGTCTTACATTTGCTCTTTTCCCCACTGTAGTGTGATCTCAGAGTTATTATATTTAGTTAGGGGGGTGT
Organism: Protopterus annectens; assembly: GCF_019279795.1. Lineage (NCBI taxonomy): Eukaryota > Metazoa > Chordata > Ceratodontiformes > Protopteridae > Protopterus > Protopterus annectens. The sequence continues at coordinate 42,956,028 of NC_056740.1, read as the reverse complement.
GGGGGGCATGAGAGCAAAGCCCCCCACTTTATAGTGTTTGTTGTATTGTGTCGTGCGTGTTAGCCCTACCAATTTCTTTCCCTTGGAAAGAAATCGATGATGTGGTCGTTCGCTGATGTGGCTGTTCGACACATATGTGCCGACGAAAAGACTGTCAACATTCTGAATGGTCGAAGTTATAATATAAACCCCTGAGATCTGGGATACCAAAAAAAAAAAAAAGCTTTGTATATCAGGAGCTTCAGTTTTGCAATTTCTTCACCTCACCAACAGACAGAAAATATTGTGATTCTTATTTCCTTCTCCAAATGAATAAAGTAAGCATACCCTCATGCAGGAATGGTCAGGTAGTCTCCTGTATGCCTTTTATCCATTTTCTTCAATGATGGAGTTCGTCCAGAAAGCCAATGTACACAAGTCGGAATAATTCTTATTGTACCGTTATAGCCCAAACTAACCCAGCTTCCCTTTTGTTTTGTATTTTATCAACACCCCTCTACATCGTCTGCTGCATAAGATGCTGCAGTCTTACTATCAAGCATCCCTCTTCCAGAATATCATTCCTTAAAACTCACTTTTTGATTTCTCCAGTTGCACTCATAGTTAAAGACACATTTTTTTCAAAGAACATTGTGTTCTGATGGGCTGTCAAAAAACATCAACCAGGAAAACTTGCAAGGACAAGTGATATCACTTTTCCCGCTGGACCAAGGCTAAGGGTATAATACCACTCACTACCCCCTTCTTTTGGTGTTATACATATTAGAATTGTTCAACACGAGACTAAGTTCCTCTTCAGTTAAAAGGTACTTGCCATTTCCACTTTTCATCTGGGAGTCTGTCTTCCTTCTCTGGATCCCTAAAAGTCTGCAAAACTTTCTTGAGGGGAAGATGTAATCATATACACCCATCCACATTGGGGTTTGCATTTAATAATTGAAAAACTGACATTAAATAAAATGCTCCTGCAAAGTAAACTTTTTGTCTCAGAAAAGTTTCTCTGTAGTGATAGTAACCTCAGCAGAGAATTTCTGATTTACAGACTGTGTCTTTCTGTCTCTGTATTTCTTATTTGGAAGGTAGTCCTTAAAACAAATCCATTGTTTATGCCTAAAATACCTATAGTCATCACCATGTTTGTTCCCAGTTTAGTTCAATGAAAATGAATACATCTTCATTTACAATGCTCAATGTTATGTAACTGCTTTGATCTTTATATATCTATCTATGTATTTATTTACTTATTTTTTTATTTTTTAAATTTAACTTTATTAACTGGTTAAGTGATCTATCCCTGAGTCAGTTTTCATCCATGATCAGGCTCAAGAGACAGTAACAACTTTTCAAAACAAATTTACAAAACAGATTATCTTTAGAATTACATTCCAAACTTACATTTATATTTATGTTACTTTATAAACAACATTATCAGATCAAGACCTACTAAAGTTGTACTTTTACATGAATACTTACTTAAATTACTGCATTGTGTGCACTGATACTAGCACTTTTATATCCAAGCATTCTAACTCTATTTCTTTACACATTTCTACTTGTTGAATATCTGTTTCTGTTTATCATTATGATTGCACATTGCTGACTACAGTCTGATTTTAATACAATAGCTTAGACCTCAATTCCCTAAATATAACCTTGTTTCTTATAACAACTGCTCTTATATTTGCCAAATTTTATAGATTCCTTTTACAAAGATGGGCATCTAGTCCAACCTTTCAATACACATTACTTCTGTATTTGATATTTGTACAGCAGCTTCTTTGTCATGGCAATAGCATTGTAAATGTAATATAATAAGGGGAACTGCCATCTGTGGTATATTCCCATTGCTAGTGGCCATTCAGGAGGACTTGCTGCTAAGGACATCGTCCTGCTGATTATAAAGAATGTCCACTTTTTTTCAGATATGAAAGCTGTGCACTTCGATTTACAGGATAAGTACTAGGCTAGCTGCCCTTGTAGGTCATTTTAAGCCAAGTCAATTTCACTCAAAGGTAAGAATAAAACCCTGTATCTTGTCTCTGTAGGGTAGGCACCTTAACCATTACACCAACCCCCAACCCACAACCCCTCCTTACGTTATCCTGATAGAGCTGTAAGAAGAATGTCCATTTGTTATAAAATTCCTTCCCTCCTGCTCCTGAGGTATATTTGTTATGAGGCCTCTTCTTTTCAACATGTTTTTCTCACACCAGTTCTGTTACTGAAAACTGGAAAGCAGGAGAAGAGTTGTGCACACTAGAAAACGGGGACCTATTCCAGGCAGCCAAGGAAAATTATATGATTTATGCTATCCATATGTTGTGGCATGGAGTCCTACTAGTTACCAAAGATAGATATTTTTATCCTGTCTCTGTCACTATGGAAAGTTCATGACTTTCATTTATTTTGGCATCTAATATTCTGATAAAGAGCTTAGACTGTTCGATTACAGCCTCATTTAATTTTCCAGACAGTTTAAAGATAATAGGATGTATCCCATCTAGTCTCTGTGCTTTATAAGAGTTTACATAAAAGAATCAACTCAGAATGCACAAAACTGTGATGTAAAAGCTGTGAGTGGGCATTTGTCTAAAAGTGTTATTTGAGGAGTGGAGCATACCTCCAAAATGGTATGCAGGAGGTAGTACCACCCATAGCCCTTCTAGTGTACATGCAACCTTTAACTTCTCCATTATTCAGATACAAGTCCAGTGTCCAGCTTTTGTATAAAGGAAGCATTTGTGAACCACCTCTGCAATGTTGAGGAATAAAGGTTCGACTATTGCTTAAGTTACCTGATATGAACATGGAGAGGATTGATGAGTGTTAAACTGCTCACCTCCCTTTGGGATCCAGATATTAGCACATGCCTGGACAAACTCACTGCAATAGAATTTACATTAAAGACCGGGATAACACAGAGGGTCTGTCTACAAAGTGGCATGGCCCTTTGATGGAATACAGACAGAGGCATGTATATAAATCTTGAAGCCCATTACGTGGCTATCCCTTGGATACTTTGGAAATGCCAAGTGTCAGTAGAGATTAAACTCAAGAAACACTGATCACTAGTATGAATATGACAGCTCACAATCCCAACTCACGTAAAGTTATCCAGTGGAATGGATGTGCCATTGGCATCTCACACTCAGGAAGAAATGGATATATGGAGAGTTGGAGGTAGGACAGTAGTAAGACTGTAAGTAGAGGATCAACCAGAAAGAAAATATCAAGTATTTGTCTTTCTTCTTTCATCAGCTAATTTGTAGAAAAATGCCATTTTCTCTGTGTGGATTTGTCTGAATGCAATACTGATATTTTTGAAGAAGTGTCGGAATGCAAGACACATTCTCTTTTCTGTTCTGGTCAATAATCATTTCATTCCACCACTCAGCTTCTGTCTCACTCCTCCCTTCCAGTGCCCAAGCATATATCCCATTTTAAGGACAGGAAGAAAATTTGTCGAAAGACTCTACTTCCTCATTATTGTCCTTAAATTGTTTACAATCTTTCATTACCTTGTTTGTGTTCTTGCTTTTCTTTTTGCTGATATATCTTTGGTGGCACATTGTAGTCTGATATGAAAATGCTACTTTTGATCTGTTCTTGTTAATGGTTACAAGCATATGTGTAGGTAGCTAGAAGGTGTCGAAGTTTATTTAAAAATGAAATGTTCAGCTGCACATGGTTTCAACTGCTTTGAACTTTGCCATCTTTAATGTCCCTTTGTAATGTATTTTCCAGCTTCTGTTGGTTAATGCACTCTGTATACTGTGTGAATCCCCTTCATGTTTGTTTTAAGATCTGTGTACTGGCTATTGCATCGGTATATTGAGTTACCTTGTGATGCATTAGATTTCCTCACCTGCCCTTTTGTCCTATATATACTTCTACTAATATGCCCAGAAACAAGTCCTGTTCATTATTTAGAGTCAACGTTACTTTAACAATCCATATCAGCAGAATAAAACTAACATTTTATTATGACAACTAATGTGAATATTCAAGTGTGTATCTGTAAACTGTAACACATATTAAAAAATGTACATAATATTTTAGAAAAGACAGAGTCTGATATATTTGTGAAAAGTGTTTTCTTTTACACAGTTTGTTTTTGTATAGGAGTACTATTTTAAATCATACGTACTACGAAAAGATGTCTGAGATGGTTGTACCAGATTACTAATTCAACATAATTACTGTTATTGCTGTAACAAATAAGGCACATTTGTTAGCAAGCAGTATGACAAAACTTTCTGAAATGTTTTACACAGAGCAATGGCTGAACATAATAAAACTATAAAATACAGCTATCAAATGGCAGCAAAATTTGGAAACCCATTTTGAAATATAAACTATTCATGAAACTGTCTTTTGGATCAGGCAGCCCTACAGCAGTAACTAGGCAAATATACTGAAACATAATTAAGGGGAAAAAAGAAACCAATATACAGAAACACGGTTAAGGGAGAAGAAAGAAAAAAGTATATATGGAAACAAATTTAAGGAATAAAAAAGAAAAGAAAATTAACATTTTCCCAGAGATCTCATGGCTTGCATGTTCCTCATTAAAACACTTTGCTGTTATTTTTCTGATGACAGCCAGGGAGTAGTGAAGCCAACCCAGTTTCACGTTGCCATATAATGTAATGTTTGTGTGTGTGGGTGGGGTACTTCTCAGCACTGGCTAGCCATAAAGCTCTACACATACTTCCTAATCTGTTGCCTATAAGAAGAAATACTACAAAATTAAAATATCAGGCATGTGCTCCATATTGCATTTTGTACAGCAATAAATAATCCTTTTTGATGCATTGTCATGAACACTCAAGAAGCTTTATATCTGCTTGTTTTTGTTACTAGCCTCTGATGAGTTGCCACGCCTCATTAGCTTTCACTGTCGGTATATGTACTGTCTGTAGCTTGCTCTTTAATAAGTAGTGGATCAGATGTGGGGTCTCAGGAGTCTGTAGTAAGAACAGCGAAAACAAAGATTTGCAGAAACATCAGTCTCCTACAAAAGAGAGCAGCATGATCAGTTCAAAACATTAAATGGGATTTCTAAATCATTAAACAGTGGCTCAGAACAACTCAATTAAAACAAAGCAGAAAGGACATGGCTTCTTAATCTGTGCTATCTTATACCCTTTTCTTTCATATACCACAAGGCTTGAAATGAAAAATTGCCTGAGTACTGATATATTGAAACAAAACAACTGCTTTGAAAATGTGGTTTTCTAAAAAGTAGCTTTCTTGGTTCATATCAGTAGAGCTATTTTTAAAAGAGACATATTGTGAAAGCAATTATTTTGCTTCAGTTTAGTTTTTCATACAGAATCTATGGGATGTTACTCTGTTTTTTTTTTTTTTTGTATTTACTGCAGATATATTGTCCAAGATTTGTAATCACTTACTACATTGTGCAGAGGAAATTACCATGCATTGTGCAACTCACAGTCTGTGGCTGCTTCAGAGGCTCAGAGTGATCATGCAAGGGTCAGAGTAACATGGTTGCAGTACAGAATGATGAGTGCTTAACTAACGTGAAAATGAGGAGCTTCATATAAATGAGACATAAATAAAAATGAAGTACTGATTCAGAAACATATAAAACAGGTTCATCTGATGAAGTTTACCTTACTACTAGCAGACAAGAGTGATTATGTGCTAAAGATATTGTGCACATTTTTATGTACATTGGTGTCTGTAAGTTGGTGTCTTTTTTATATTACTTGTTGCTGCAAACAGGATTTCTGTTTGGTAAAACAGGCTCACTGTGCTGTAGCAAATACCATTTTTTTGCACAAATAATAATGATAAACATGAGAGGAGTAATGTTTGCAGTAGCTATAGTTCAGCTGTATATGTCAATGGCTTCCTTCAGAGGAAGTATCAGCAATGTGGCACGTTACAACCAGCTGAGCCAAAGAAAGAAGCACGGGCAGTACCTGATGTTCCACCAGCTAAGTGAACAGTAGATTGTCAAACTGTGCAACCCACTGGCAGATTCAAGGGGTTTTATGGTAAACCCACAGCACAATTCATTGTGTACCCATTCCTGTGGATTCTAAGGTACTTGTAGCTCTATCTGTTTTAGCTGTAGAAACCTTTCAGTGGCCTTCTAGGGACACATTCAGGGTATCCCAGACAGTAGCCTCATAGATTCTAAATGTTTTCCTCAACACTATTCTTCAGTGTATGGAGGACCATATCAGGCTCTCCAGTAGCTTGTCTTTCTTTTGACATACATCACATATTCATTCACATGCCATCAGGCAGCCTAGTGCTGCTTCTTCATTTAGCAGAGTTTCTGTTCATTTATACAGTCCTTCATCTTCTGGGCCAATGCTATTCAATGACTATCTTATGTCAGAAAAGCCATGCAGCTTTTTTACAGTGATTTTCTCATAAACAATTTGTAAAATATGTTTTAGATGTGATGTTTATGATGTAATTTCTTATTTTATTCTTTTATATCTCTAAATGATCACATTTTACTGTGCAGTGTTGTAAAGTCATATTTATGCAATGAGGATGAGGTGTATATAAAATAGTAACATGCCTAACATAATGGTAGTTATTTGTGATTGTTGATACTATGGAAGCAATATTGCAAATCTGACGAAAGAAAACTACATCATAAATGAAGGATAAGTTTGAAGACCATCAAAACAGTACATAAAAAAACTAAAACAAGAGTTCATAACAATAACAAAAAAAAAAAAAATACAAAGGGATATGTCACTCCGCCATGTCGCCGTCTTCACTCTCACTTAATGTATAAACTCTGATGCTGTACTTTGTTGGAGTTAAGAAAGCCCTACTAATGTTACAGAGCAGTAGTTTTCCAGTGAGCCATGTACTTTCTTCACTCAGAAATAGTGTAAGTGCACAGTTGATTCATTTATGTAGCAAAACTTTTGGGAAGGAGCCACCATATCAGGTGTAAAATGAAGTGAAACCATTCCAGTAAAATAATAATTTTCATTTTTCATTTTTAAATTTCTATACATAGTCTTGCTGTACTACCATACCTCTCAACCTGCAGACACTAAAATATCTCGTCAAAGGCTCTAGCTCAAAATTGGGGCTGCTGATTAGCATGAAATTTGAATACACAATATGATGACCCCTCCCAATTCCAGTAGGATTGTGGGACGCAACCATTCAGAAATGCATGTTTAAAAATAGAGTGACAAAACGATGCAAAACATAAACTCATAACCTTGTTCTTTTTTCAGATTAAGTTTTGACTATAACTGAAAATTCCCTTGAGAAAGAAATGTGGTATGAAAGGATGAAAATAAAATGCCTTTTTGCTTGCAACATCTGACTTCCAAGAACCCACAAATTCAAAATATGCCAAAGTGTAACTAATGGAACATGCACACTCACACACACACACACACACACACACACACACACACACACACACACACACACACACACACACACACAAGATGTATGAAATGTGTACTTTTCTATCATTCTGTCTTAATGTATGTTTGCCTGTGTGCCTATACATTTACACAGTTTGCTCTTCCAAACATACTGTTTATTTCTGCATTCAGTAAACAGACTAAAAATTCTGAAAGAAATATTTAACAGCACAGCTCAGAGTAATTTTAAGGTGGCCTGCACAGTCATCTATATTTTATGACATTAGCTATATTCAAAATCACAGTAATTAAATGCTGGGGTATCATAGCCAGAATTTTTGGTACTGCATACCCATTTCCTGGATAAAGTATATGTTTCTAGACTGTTCACTTTTTCAATACTGAAAAAAAAAAATGAAATGACAGGTGCAAGAAAAAAAAATTAAAGGAGAATGAAGGGTGATGGAATGTATAGTTCAAATACCTGTCCCTGATAATGAGCTAATGAATAAAAGGTTTATTTAAAGAAAGTTTATAATGTTGGCATGGATAATGTATTATGAGCAATAGCAGGTGTGTGCAGACAGGTATTGGCATAAAGAGTGTTGTTTTCAACAGTTTGGACTTTTACTGATTTTATATTTATGATCAAATAAACTTTCATGCATTTTGTCAATTTTTTTTCACCTTAATTCTGCTTCATTTTAGTTGTTGTACTTTTCTGAATTTGCTTGGAGGCTAGTTGTTGTTTTTTAGCTATGTAGAAATACTGCTTTTGCCATTTACTTAGGACATTATTTCTGTAGGAAAGTTATGTTAAATCGATGATGATACATGATTTATTATGGAGTTTAAATAAAGTGCATTGTAAGCCTGCATTTTCTGTGGGATGACTATACTTACTATTGAAAAGAAAGATCACAAATCAGACAGAAAAGGCTTTATTGGACAGATATAATGGAAAAAAAAATGCTGAACCGAATATAAAAAAAAGTAAATGATAAAAGTGGCAGAGGTTTCATCTTCTAATGACATGCCTGATAAGTCTATTCAAAGAAAATCTTTATATGATAACTTTTTCACGAAGGAAGGATGTACTTCAATTATAATAATAAAAAAAAAAAAGTATTCTTTTTTTTCCCTGACACCATCTCTTAGCACTTAAATGGAGTCTGGTGACCCAGAAGAGCTGTATGTTTGAATAATATGCTTACATTCATACATAGTGCAAACATGCTTACTTCTCACTGCTTCTGCTAGCAGTCACAGTCTAAGGACCTCATCAAAGCCAGACTGAGTAAATGGTAGCTCAGGTGAATGTAAAAGATCCTATGACGTTTATCAAAAATGAGAGTAGGGGAAGTTTCTAGGTACTCTAGCCAAATTTCTCTTAATTCATATGAATACCACCTCATGTATTCCCTTTGAAGAGGATGGTGGCCTGGTGGGACTAACATGGTCAACTAAGAAAAAAAAGCTAAATAAATAATGAGTTTGCCTTTATTGTTTATGTTATAATATTCCTTTGGTTCATCTCCCTGGGCTTCTGTTTTGCCACTTGCAGTCATGGCTCTACTGATGTTACAGTGGTGAGCTGATAATGCCTGAGTCATGGAGGGACAAATTGTAAAAGAAAACAATTGTAATTTAAATGGGTCACTCCGAGTGTCATGGAACCCTGTCTTTTTTGTACAAAAGTTGATATTTGCTGGGAAATGCAGGACAGTTTTGAAATGTGCATACTTCATCAGAGCAGTGGATCCCTTTCCCCATTTCTTACATAGTGGGCATATACATTTTTGCTGGGCATCAAAACCAAGTCCTTAACATTAGAAACTTGCCTTCATTTGTCTCATTTTACAAGGCTTGAAGAATGCACTGCTGCTTTTTTCAAAATGTTGATTTTGATAGAAGCATATTTTGCATATTTTAATCTCTGAATTCTATGTTATGAGTTAACTCAAAATGTCACTGGAAAAAGCCAGAAGAAATATAACAGGATAAAGTGTTTTTTGTCATCTTCTCTTTATTTTAACACTGGAAGGAATAAAAGAAAATCTTTAGGACACTTGAGAGTAATTATTTCATTAGTGTGTTAATTTTACTAATGAAATTACTGGTCTGCAACTTCATGCTAAATGAAAAGGAATTAGAGCCCACAAGTGAGACATCAAAGTGATAGTACTTGGACTGGCTTTTAAATCCCACATTCTCACATAATCATAATGTCCGTTATTATACAGTGCTGCAGTAATACATAAGTTACTACAAGCTTCATTCAAAGATCACTTGAAAGTAAATTCTGAAGTAGGCAGTTTACTTCAATAACTGACTGAATATTTCTATTCCCAGTTATCAAGAGAGAAGTACAGAGTGCTTTGGAAGTATATAAAATGTTTGCATTTTCAGATAGTGAACAGGCTGTGACCTTCCTTTCTATTAACTAGCTGAACCCACCAGGCATAATTAACCAAGTTACATGTAACCACCCACCTAAAGACTAGACATTGATGAGTAATCCATTTTGTTTCTGCAATTCACAAAAAAAAACAGTGACAGCTACTACTTCCACAAAGCATATCACACCAGGGTCATGTACTCACCTTTCTCACTTTTCCTAAAAAACGTTATCCTTTGTAACTGAACTTGCTAAAACAGACAGGCTCCTAGTTGTCTGTCACTTTGGTGGTACCTTATCAGAATTTATACACTGTACAATGGAAGTCGCAGAACTCTGAAAAGTAAGTGATCATTGGAACATAGCAGCAAAGTATAAAATTGACTCTTATATTTCATCTGAAAAGCACTCTTGAGAGGTTCCGCTGCACCCTCTTGATATGTGTGTGTGTATATGTGGAAGGGCTACACCCACTACCCGGTATGTGTGTGTGTGTGTGTGTGTGTGTGTGTGTGTGTGTGTGTGTGTGTGTGTGTGTGTGTGTGTGTGTATACATTTATATATCTCTTTCTCTCTATTTAGATAGATACAATAGAGATATATGGATATAGGAGAGGGGCGGTGGCCTAATGGTTAAGGTGTTTACCTCAGCAATACATGCTACAGGATTTGATTCTGATTCATGGTTATTGGCTAGATAGTAATAGTCTGCAAAGTGATAGCATTATATTTCCCTATGAAGTATGAACTTGCACAGACAGATACACACACACACACACACACACACACACACACACACACACACACACACACACACACACCACACATGCACCAAACTATATAGTTATGGATGCTAAGTCCAAGATTGCTGTACCTTGGAGAAAAGGGCATACTTTGATACTCTGAGGAATTACAGCAGTTTTAGATTTGATGTACATTTGCCAGTAATTCCATGTAAATTCTCGGGTCTATATTAGAACATCAAAGTTTCAAAACTTTGAATATTCTAATATCGACCCCTATTTAGCGAAAGCTGAAAATATCGAAGCAAAAGAAAACCAATTTTTTTCCTAGGGAAAGAATTCCGTTGTCCGTTTCTGTTGCTTTGGTATTTTCAGCACTGTGGTGGAAAGTTATGGGTCGGGTTCAGGTAAGTTCACGATTGAGTGAAGGTTAGGTTAGCTAGGGTTAGGGTGTGGGTTAGGTATGTGTGCGATTGTGTGGACGTGAGGGTTAGGGCAGGTTAAGTGAGTTAGGGTTAGGGCGTGGGTCAGGTAAGTGTGCAATTGTGTGGACGTGAGGGTTAGGGCGGGGTAGGTGAGTTATGGTTAGGGCGCTGGTGTGGTGAGAGTGCGATAGTGACGGACCTTAGGGTTAGGGCTTGGGATAAGGTAACTGGATAGTTAGTAGCGTGTGTATAGTTTAGTGTAGGGTTAGGTGTAAAATTTTAGGTGTATGTGTGTGGATTGCTGTTTGTTTGGTGTGCCTGTGTTGTGTGTTTTGGAACAACAAATTTTTTCTCTAGGAAAAAAATTACTGTTCTGTATGTTCGATGTTTTCAGCTTTCGCTGAATAGGGGTTGATGTTAGAATATTCGAAGTTTTGAAACTTCGATGTTCTAATACAGACCCTAAATTCTCACAGTTCCGAAGCTCAACATTACTGTCTTTGAACATACAGGAGGAATCCCAATCTGATTTCCCACTTTATATCTGAATACCTCTGTTGCTGAAAAAGGAATGCTTCCTACAGAACAACACATGGACCAGCCATCTCCACTGACTGCATTTCACTGCTACCATCAATAAAGAATTTGGTAAAGATAATAACACCTGGTCACATTTTAAGCCAGACATTCATGTTCACACTGTAAGCACTACTGCATCTTTAGAAATGAAAATGATGAAAAAACTTAGAAGGTAGTTACAGTGGATATAAAAGTGTACACACCCCTGTTAAAATGCCAGGCTTTTGTGATATGAAAAAAATAAGACCACAATAAATCATATCAAAACTTTTCCCACCTTTAATGTGACTTATAATCTGTACAATTCAATTGAAAAACAAATCTGTTAGGGGATAAATATAAAAATTAAAAAATGTACAATACGCTGGTTGCATAAGTGTGCACAGCCTTAAACTAATACTTTGTTGTGTGTGCACACCCTTAAACTAAGGGTTTTTAAATAAACTGTTAGAGAAAATAGTTAGGTATTCTGATGAAGTCCACCTTAGTGTGGATGAAAGCGCTTAATACGAACAAGTTTGTACAAGTTACGGTCTATTAAAGAAGTAATTTCATACTTCTGATTTGGATTTCATTTATTGTGCATCCATTATTTAACTGATGCCAGCTTTAATATCGTGTACCTTTCAACAATGAAATCCCTTTGATGCTTTGTAAGCTCTCTGCGAACAATGACTTTTGCTGTAGCAGACAACTGAGTAAATGTCAGGAAAATCCTACTAGGACAGCTGAACTTTACAGGTTCATAGGTTGGTACTAGGCTATCAGCCCTAAGGCTTATTCAAGCCTAGCCATAACAATTCCCTGGCTATTTCTTCCCACAATATTTACTTCCCTGGACCCCTGTCTAGCAGGGTGACTGACATGATCCCCGAGGTGAATTTCCTATCTCTCATCCAATCATCAAGGTTCCTTTTGAAGATGGCCAAGAGGCGCTCTGCTTGACATGTATGGGCAGTCTTTTCCAGAGTCTGGGGAGTAACTGGCTCAGGAACCTATCCCTCCAGCATGTTTTGTTCATTGTGATGACACGGTTTAGATCCCAGGAGCATGTGGCTCTGAGGGAATTGGGATTTCTTTACGTGTAGCATATCCAACAGCTGTGGGTTTGACATGGCCTTGTACGTAAAGCAGAGTTTGCCTCTGAGTAGACAATATGCGACAGAGTATAGCTGGAGTTTTTTTAGATGGTCAGCATAGGTCATCTGCTTTAGGCCTGTGATTCTTTTAGTGAGGTATTTTTGTGGCCTTTCCAGTTGTTGCAGATGACTTGAGAGGTACATACCAAACTTAGTGTTGTATTCTATAATGGGTCTAATGAGGGATGAGTACAGTGGGACAACGACCTCATTTTTTCTGAATGAAAAGCCCTTAGTGATGAGGTGTGCCACATAGAAGGATTTCCTGACTGTTATGGGAATGTGGTTATCGAAGGTGAGACCACTGTCTACCTGTGTCCCTTAGTCTCTTATCACACTTTCTTTTGGTGTTTCGTGTACTGCCACCTATGTGGTAATTCACCTGTACATGCTTTTTCCCAAACGGGAGAACTATACATTTCTTGGCATTTAGCTTGAGCCCAGGGCTCAGGCACCAAGCATCAGTTTCTGTAAGGCCCTTTTGTAGAATATCCACATCATTTGGGGATTCAGTAATGGGTCCCAGTTTGCAGTCATCTGCAAACTTTGTTAGCCAGATTCCCTGAGTGTTGGCCTATACTTCAGAGAAGTAGATGCCAAACAAGAGCGGTCCCAGGACTGAAACCAGAGGTATTCCACTTGTCACTTGTCTGGAGCTGGATTTGGAGTCGGCTACTTTTACAGTGTGGGTTCTGTCAGTAAGCCAGTTGGCAACCCATCGAGTGATACAGGGCTTAATGCCTAGCTTAGTAAGTTTATCTATGATTCCAGAGTGGGGGATGGTGTTGAAGGCTTTGGCGAGGTCCAGCTAGGCTGTGTGGACTGCCTTACCCTCGTCCACAGCTCTGGAGACCAATTCAAAGAAGTCAATCAGGTTCAGGAGAAAAGATGGGCCCTTTACAAACCCAAACTGGGTGGGGTCCATTGGTCGAAGGTTGCCAATGTCTTTGTTTATAAGTTCCATGATAATACATTCTATGGCCTGGCAGATCAGGCTCATCAGACTGATGGGGCAGTAGTTCCCAGGATCCAAGGTGGATCCCCCCTTGTGGAGAGGGATAACTGTAGCTGTGTGCCACTCAGTGAGCAAGAAGCCTGAGCTAAAGGCATGACTAAACATGACACTTAGGTGAGGTGCCAGTTCATTTTGTAGTCCATGTAGTACACAGTCTGGGATGTCATCTGGCCCCATGGATGCTGTATTCTTAGCTTTGGAGAGTGCGTTTTTTACCTGTGTGGCCATTATTACCAGAATTTTGCAATCTTTTGGTATTGAGATGGGCCCTTTAGGGGATGAGAAGGGGGTGAAGTTGGCACTGAATCGATCTCCCAGGATATTGGCAATATCCTTGGGATCAGTATGTTTAATGCCATTCTGTTGTAGCTCAGAGAAGATCTGAGCATTGCCATTTAGATTCTTGATATAGCTATAGAATGCCTTGTGGTTGTCTTTGGAATCTTTGGCAATTTTATTTTCGTAACTAGTTTTGAAAGATTTTATGAGGGATCTCGGCTTCTTACTGAGGCTGGTAAGGGAGTTTTTTGCATCCTGGGGTTTACCTCTTTTCTGCAGCAGTTTCTTCCTTTTGTTGTAAAGTTTGTTTATGGCAGGGGACCACCAGATTGGCTTCCTTTTCTTGGACATCTTGGTTCTATTTGGGATGGCACAATTCATGCACGAGTGGATGTGCTCGTACAGTACCTTAGTGTAGGATTCATCAGTCGAACTTTCAGGTCCCGTCTGCATGGGTGTCATGAAGTTTGTCACATCTGACTTGAGTAGCATGGAGTTGGTTTTGGATAAGTTTTTTACGTAGGTTTCCTTACTGGGGGGCGGGGGAGGGATGTGGATATCAAGGGTGATTAGCTTATGGTCAGACCTGACCAACGAGGGGGTTGACCATAGGTGTGGAGCATCACTTTCCCATGTTGGTAATGACCAGGTCAAGGATATTGGAACCCCTGGTGGGACTATGGATTGGTTGATCCAGGGCATTGGAATTTATTAATTCCAAGAACCATTGGGCAAAGGTGTTGGGACACGAGTAGTTTTCCCAGTTAATGGCAGGGTAGTTGAAATCACCCAGTATTAGGGTGTTTGGTTGTATCTTAATATTTTCCAGTATGTTTAGAAAGGTGTGTTGAGAATATTGGGGCATGGTGGGGGATCTGTAGCAAGCAACAATTTGGATTGCAGTTTTACCTAGTGTTAGTTGCACCTGGAGAATTTCAGACACATTGTATTGGGCAACTAGCCTGGTGGTGTGAATATCCTTGGTGAATATGGATACTCCTCCACCTTTATTTATTTATTTTATATATTTATTGACATTTGTTAACTGGTTTAGTCCAGATGGGCCAGGAGCCCATTTTCAGTGGAGACCCGAGGAGAAAAGCTCCGGTTACAGACAGTTTAAGTATACATAACGGGTTCCTATTGCGTTATCGTATTGCTGAAACTTCTAACCTGAAAACATCGAACACAAGTGTTTGAAGTTTCAGCAATTCGAATAAAAAAACCCCCACCAAAAACAGCTCAATAACTGCTGTAGGCAGGGGAAAAGCCCCCCTGTGCCCCCCACACCCCCTGCTCTTTAAATATGCCAACTCTGAGATTGCACTACAGTGCAGTAAAGGGAAATATTCCCTTTCCGCACTGTAGTACGATCTCGGAGTTGGTATATTTAAAGAGTGGGGGGTGTGGGGGGTACATCTCCCTGTTTACAACAGTTACTTTCTGTCTGTTGTTTTTTTTTTTTTTTTTGTTCACAATTATAAAACTTTGAACATACAAGATCGATCTTGTGGTGTTCGAAGTTTTATACTTTCGATCACGTAAGGAACCCTACAAAACAGTTTAGTTTACAATTAAAAACAATTATTATTAGCAAACACTAAAAGTACACATAAGTTCTACATATACGGTAGGGTGAGCAGGAGGAGAGCCAATGAACAGATTGCTGCCTATGTGACAGATAACTAGAGAAGAAGGGTAGGATAGAGGGAGGTAGACTGAGGTTGGAAAGTTTAGTCAGAAGTAAAGGGTGAGAGACAGTGGCAAAGGCTTTTGAGGGGTCGAGGAAAAGGCTGGATATTAAGAGGTTTTTGTCACGGGTCTCAGCTATTGTATGTATAAATGACAGGAGGGCTGTAGAGGTGCTGTGGTTACGGAGGAAGCCATGTTGGGTGAGAGTGAGGAGGTTGTGTAGGAGGAGATAGTTTAGGGGTTCTGAGTGTACACAGTTTTCCATCAGTTTGGAGAGAGGAGAGAGGATGGCAATTGGACAAAAGTTCAATGGGTCTGTTGAGTTCCCTCTTTTATGCAAGGGGATTTCCAAATATCTGGTTCTGCTGCTGCCTGGATAGCTCTATTAATTAAGATAGATACTGGATAGGCTATGGATTCTGCTGCTAATTTGAGGAAAGTGGGTGGAAGGCTGTCTGAGGAGGGAGAGCAAGGTTTAAGCTTCAGAAGGAGTGATTTAATATATGAAGTTGGAACTGGTTTGAAGGAGAAAAGGTTACTGTTTTGTGGCTTGGGAGGGATACAGGTTGAGTTTGTGTTGCAGTTTGAGGGTGTAAGGTTCGGGACAGTGGCAATGAAATGTCTATTGAGAAGGGTAGCAGTTTCTAGAGAACTGTTGTTTGAGTAAGGGGAGGGATTTGAAGGGGACCTGGAATTGAGAATTTTCTTTAAGGTGGAC
Organism: Protopterus annectens; assembly: GCF_019279795.1. Lineage (NCBI taxonomy): Eukaryota > Metazoa > Chordata > Ceratodontiformes > Protopteridae > Protopterus > Protopterus annectens. Next base: position 42,939,661 of record NC_056740.1, on the reverse strand, counting down.
CAGAATTTCTGTGAATTGGTTTTGCAGTTATTTTGGGGAGAGTTATAGTATGATTTTTTTATCCTTACAGACATGTTTTTTGACAAGGTTCCGAAGTTTTTTTAACTTGTGAAACAGGCAAGGTTGTTTAGTCTTAGTCCAGGCTTTCCAAATATTGTCACATTTATGCATGAGCGATTTAGTTTCTTTAGAAAGCCAGGGGGCAAAGTTAGATTTGATTTGAATATGCCTGGTAGGGGCTAGGGAGTTGAGTATATCTAGAAATATGCTATTAAATTTGTGAACAGCATCATTCAGAGGAAATTGTTTAAGGATGGACCAGTCAATGGTAGAGAGGATAGAGTTGAACTGGGTAATATTAAAGTTATTTAGTTTATGACAGTCTCTATAAGAGTGAGTTTTTTCTGTCTGGGAAGAGTGTCGTAGGATGTTAATAGGAAGCTGGTCACTCAAAGAGTTTGCTAAGGTATTTGCCCTGTGGTAAAGGCTGGGTGAGTTAGTGAGAATCATGTCAATGGTCGAAGTGGAAGAGGTGTTATTGTGTAGGTGGGTGGAGGATGTTATCAGTTGGTGGATCCATAGAGGTTGATACATAGCTGTGGGGAGTTAGTAGAAATTTTGGTCCAGTCAATGTTAATATCGCCTAAGATGACAGTTTCGTAGGATATGTTGTGAGAGAACCAAGAGAGGATAGATTTTAGGACTGGAATATTATTACCAGAGGGAATATAAATGGAGGTCAATGACAAATGTCTTATGGGGGTTAAGATGGCAGTTGAGGATGATAAGTTCAGCTGGGTGGAAATCAGGACTAGATGTGGTGATGGTGGCGAGGTTAAGGCTATTGGAATGGAGGATGGCAACACCACCACCCTTTTTATTAACTCTATCACAGCGGTAGATATTTTAACCAGGTGGCAGTATTTCTTTGTTAGTTATGTGGGGTTTTAGCCAGGTTTCAGATAAGGCTAGGATATGAGGGGTGGTTTGAGCGGGTCTATTTTAGAACACAGAAGTTTCAAAATTTGAGTGTTCTAATATCGGCCCGTTTTCAGCGAATGCTGAAAATATCGAAGAAACAGAAAACTGAATTTTTTTTCCTAGGGAAAGAATTCAGTTGTCTGTTGTTGTTTCGGTATTTTCAGCGCTGTGGTGGAAAGTTATGGGTCGGGTTCAGGTAAATGTGCGATTGTGTGGACATGAGGGTTATGGTGGGGTAGGTGAGTTCGGGTTAGGGCATGGGTGAGGTGACTGTGCGATAGTGACGGACCTTAGGGTTAGGGTTTGGGTTAAGGTAAGTGGATAGTTAGTGGTGTATGTATAGTTTAGGGTAGGGTTAGGTGAAGAGTTTATTTGTATGTGTGTGGATTGCTGTTTGTTTGGTGTGCTTGTGTTGTGTGTATGTGTTTTGGAACAGCAGATTTTTTCCCTAGGAAAAGAATCGCTGTTCTGTATGTTCGATGTTTTAAATTTTTGTTTAATAGGGTTTGATATTAGAACACTCAAAATTTTGAAAGTTTGGTGTTCTAATATAGACCAGTTTGAGCTATCCAAGCATGTAGCTCAGTGATTTTGTTAGTGAGGCTTTGTTTATTTAGGGCCCAGATATAAAGGTGTGTGTGCTGTGAGGTTTGATTTGAGGTAGGTTGAGGAGGGAATGGGAGGTGGGATGATGTAGGGGTGGAAGAGCTGTTGGTGGGTGTAAGGTTTTGGGCAGGGGAGGGGGGCCTGGATTTGGGTGTATATCACCAGTGAGTAGTATGTTGCTGAGAAGTGAGGTAGGGTGTGTTAGTGAGAACAAGTGGTGGTGGAGTTTTGGCCTGGATTTATAGGAGAGGGCTTAGCTGTCAAGTATAATGACTTTATGATAGCAGTAAAAGGTGAGGTTGAAGAGAGATGGGGAGCTTAAGATGGGGTGAGATGGAGGGGAAGGTTTGACAGTAGATGCGGTAGGAGAGTATCGAAAAGGTTGGGAAAGTGTTTATTTACTGTTTATTTGGGGTTAATCATAGTCTCTTTAACTGATGGCAGGTGTGTACCCAAGAAGACTGAATGTTGTAATTAAATCAAAAGGTGCTTCAACACAGTATTAGTTTAAGGGTGTGCACACACAACAAAATATTAGTTTAAGGTTGTGCACACTTATGCAACTAGCGTATTGTACATTTTTTATTTTTTATATTTTCCCCATAACAAATTTGTTTGTTTTTCAGTTGAATTGTACAGGATATAGGTCACATTAAAGATGGGAAAAGTTTTGAAATGATTTATTGTGGTCTCATTTTTTATATCATAAAAACCTGGCATTTTAACAGGGGTGTGTACACTTTTTATATCCACTGTTTATTACATACAAATTAGTCTCTCCTTACAATATACCCAGTCATATTATGGCAAGAGTTAAACCATCTAACAATGAAAATCCCACAAATGCAAAATCACTTGCTAGTAATTTCATTCCTGCAAATTCTTGTCAACATTCCCTGAAGAATGACTTCCCACATTACACATATAGGAAATAAAAGATAGATAACCCTTGTTTTTACTGCAAATACCCCTTTTTAAACTACCTAATACTCTAAGGAGAACTCTTCATTTTACCCCCTCTAGAGCTTTTTAAGGTTAACAGATAGCTTATATTATCTGTCTACACAGAACTTAACCATAATGTATTGCAACACCTTCTTGGGAATAAAATATCCTATGCCTTGCACAAAAAAGCAACAATCGTGTATATACAAAAGAAAAAAAATGCAATCCCATTTATGTGGGTCAATAAAGCCTTGACAATTGGATTGGAAGTCAAACATTTAAACCCAGTGGGATCCCATGTCCTTTATGGACAAAGGCTGTCAATAGGAAAAATACTGCACAACCAACACCACCCCTCACAAATTCTTATATACCTATCTACTAACATGCCTCCCTTGTATGATACTTGGGACCAAAATGGTTTGGACTTAATGACTAGGCTTTTAACGGCCCTAGTGTTCATTACCCTATTAACACCCTGTGAACCTATGAACTTATAAAATAGCTTTAGAGCAATTAAAAGGCAAAGTAGACCAATGTAATTACATTTATAGTAACCAGCGTGATTTCTGCAAAGGGCATAACACATGCATAGACTTTCTGTTACACATCATACCAGGGTAAAGAAACATATTTAAAATATTTTTCTTTCTTATTTCGGACAGTTTACACATTTGTAAAGCTATACATAAACTCTGTGAAATCTGCAACATTTGTGTTTCCTGTGGCATGAAATGTGTGTCACTTTCTGATCTTTCTATGTGAGTGCAAACTGTGTGGAACTTAAAATGTAAAGAGTAATTTTCTGTATTTAAAAGAAGGACTTAATTGCTTTCATATTATTATGCCATAAGAGTTTGAGTCAAGAAGTCAAGTAGTCATGCAATTGGAATTTAAAAATTCTTCAAATTCTTCAGCCACAGCTGGGAAAGTGCATTCCTTCTTGTGTAAATGATGAAGAATGTGTGATTGACCCTATTTTACGTGGAAAATAAATAATAAACTAAAATATATATTTGGAGCTAAAATTGAAAACAACCACAAAGTAGACAAATCAGGAAACCAAAATGTATCAACGGCTGACAATGAAGCAGGAACCCCATAACATGCATTCAGGCAAAAATTTTTTAACACAAAGGTACTGCAAACCACGATAAAATCCATGTATAAAAAACAAATTTGTAAACCACAATAAAATCCACATGCAAAAAACAGATAAGCACTTTTGTCCCTGATACCCCCAAGACTTCATTAGATACAAACAATTCAGATACAACTAATTAAATAATTCCTGCAAAATTTCTAAAAAAATCATGTGGGCGACAGTTAACCTAATTAAAGGAAGCGTGATTATGAGGGGAGAGGTGAACTTCCTGCCTACTGGTTCTATAAACTAAACCAACAGCAATTCCCTAAGTAATAGGGATGTCTGATCTTTTTGTCATGAAGGATCAAATTGTTCACACAAGGCTGATAGTTGGAACTAGTTAAATTGTTTTACTAGATTTTAATTAATTGGTTTAATCTGGAGCCATTTACTGTTCAGCACATATTTCTCTACTACAAAATATCTCACACATTGTGATTTTTATCTCAGTCCTCTTCTTTGCTTGTCTTTATCAGTAACTGTCCTGCGATCATGCAATGAGTCAGTTATTTGCATCTCTGTAACATATAATGATCTATGATTTCTTGTGATTCTCCCAGGAGAAAAAAAAATGAAATGAATATCCTTTTGTATATCTTGTCCTTGATTCTCCAGTTATTTTTGTGTTCAGTGTTCATATGTGTTCACTTTGCTGTAAATCTTCAGTTTGTCAGCTAAGTGCAACGTTTTCCTTCTAGAAGGTATTGATGGTACTGATGGAGATGATGAAGATTATTCCACTGGATAGCTTCACAGATTTACCTTTGCAATTATTTTCCTTTTAATGAGTTGTTTCATGTCTGCTTTGCATCATGTACTTCATTACTAATGCAACTTGCAACTATCTGTCTCTTTTCAAGACTAGACAGCTCAGCTACAGGGCATCTACAAGAAATAGAAGTAATGGCTAAGACATCTTGCAAGGACTAATTTAAATATTTTAACATTTTAAAACCTGAATGAGAATGGCAAATCTCCATGATAACCATGTTAATAAGAATGTCTTTTAAATTGTCGATTTTACATTTTTGTAGGAATTTAAGTCCTAGGGTTTGAAGTTTTTCAACAACTACCAGTTGTTCTTGCTGTCCTTTCTAGGAAAATATAGATTATATAATATCACAAGATACAGACAGAAAATGCTCTTAAACTAAAACTTGCTGAAAAAAAAAGATAAAAAAATGTAAGAAAATACACCCCTTCCCTATTACATTTGTTGCAAAGTTCCTTATTAATATTGAGCATGAGATATTTTAAATCATGCTTTTGGTTATTTGTTTAATTATTTGATTTTGATTATATGTTTGCAAAGACTGTTATTTTTCTGCAGTTGATTCAGTCCAACATTCTGTCTAAATATAAGCAGAAAAGGTGAGTCTGAATTCTAGCATGAAACTTCCATCGTTTCCTTACATACGTAGAGTGATTATGGCTTAAGGCGGATATTGAATCATTTCATGTACTTGAATAAATGTTTATGTATTTATTTATTTATTTATTTAACATTTGTTGACCGGGAATGTCCGACTAGGTTCCACAGAGCCTGTTTTCAGCGGAGGCCCGGGGAGAAATGCTCCAGATGCATGTCTTTGGAAGTGAATGTGAGTCAGGATCATGTGATGACAGCTGAATTGTTGGGAGACTGATGATTCCAGGATCAGTTTTAAGAAGTAACATTTCATACTTTTATTTTTAACTCAAGTCTGTAGAGTACAGCAGGGTTCTTCAATATGAACTGTGATAGGTGAAACAAATAATATTATTTATGAAAAACAGAACAGTATTCAGCTTCTTCAGCTGATGCATCTGGTCAGAAGGAGAGCAAACATTCACAGAATTTAATGCTGCCAGAAATTTGTGTAAGCTATATGATGATTCATTAAAAAAGTATCACACTAAATGCTCCCTGTGATGCCCTACCACTGGCCCGGTAATCAAGGAGCCTCGATCCTCATCACTGGCCACAGTGGGGGATGTACACACTGTCAGGATGACGAGTGCACAACACAGTATTTCCAGATGCAGCTCTCTGCATCAAGTGCAATTTCTCTTAAAAGCATGCAGAGACCACAGTCACACACACACACACACACACACACACACACACACACACACACACACACACACACACCTGGGAAAGGCTGTCACAGGTCTACTAGCTATTGCCATTTCTGCCCAGACTATAAGGTAGCTATTTCTGCCACCACTCACTCCTTATCAGCTACTTTTAGGCCCTTAACATAGGATGCCTAATCTTACTGTGTAATGTTACTGTTGATCCAAATGGTAGTTTGACCAAGAGCAAGGCTATTAGGAGTGGCCAACAGTGTCATCAAATAAATATGTAAGAACTCTCAGAACTTAAATATGTCTCACAGATATCAGCCACAATGACAGGTTTAAATATATTTAGTAATAAATAATAAAAGAACTAGAAAATACTCAGTAAATAATCACAGTTACATCAGAGTTCAAAATTACAGAAAAGATTTAAAACAACATTGCAGGACCATCTCAAATAAAGAAAAACTTCTAAATTAAGCTCAGCTATATTCCTGACTATATTTAAAAGAAATTATCGTAACCTAGTTAACTTACTTACAGAGCAAGGCAAGTGTGGTGAATGGATCCTCTTGTCAGGTCAAAGACAAAATAGAGAATGCCCTGTCTGTCTCAGAAAGTTCTTAAATTAATATCTCCAATGTTACTGCTAGGTTAGCTTGCAGGATGACATTGCTTCTTGTCATCTGACTTTAGTTCCCACGCTAAACCCCCATTGCAAGAAATGGACAGCCTTTAGAATCTACCTGTGAAAAATACATAGCCCTCACATCTTTGCAGCTGCTGGAAGACATAGAACAATGAAACACTTACAAGACAATGCAGAAGGCTCCCTAGTTTTAGACATCCTTTCTCCATGCTGCATTCAAACCTTCTTTAATAGAACAGTTATAAAATAATTTCATTTCAATTATTTTTTCTGAAATTTTGTAAGTTAACCTTCTATTTTCCAGGTTCACTGTTAAATATATACATTTACACAATTACAATAATGTATATATATTTCTATTCCTTTTCAGTAGGGTACAATGTGCATACATCTTTAACCTCAGTACTTTACAAACCCTTTCAACACACACTTCTGTACCACCAGTTTGATATACAGACAGCATAAAGTTCTAATACATTTGTAACACAAGGATATGAATCATGTTGATATTCAGACATGACATATGAGTATTTACAAAATTCCAGCTAGCTGTGCTGGCAGTACCTCCTTTTGACCCCCCCAATATGATACATCCTTTCATATGGCCAGCTTTAAAGTATTTTACTTTGGCTTTAAGTTTCTTCTTCTTCTTCTTGCTGTTAACTACATTACCATTTGTATGTAATGCACCATTCTATGGCTTGCAGTTTGGTAGGGTAATACTATATACAACAAAACAAGAATATTCTGACTAAACAACTGTATTAATGCATCCATATAAATACAGCATTTTTGAAAATATATAGTATGTATGATAGTTCATGTAGTTGTAATTTATTCAGTCATATCCAAACCCTTAAAATTCAGATGTGAAGTTGTTCTATCACAACGTTCATTCTTACTGATGAGTTCGGAGCCAAGCCCTCAGCTCTGAGTTGGCCTATTACAAAGCTCGAGGTTTCCAAATAGCTCGAGGCCAAGTCCCTAACCCATGATGCACCTAGAGTTACCTCAGATCTAGTTTGCTGCTGTAACAGATCGGTGGTTCTCGCTAGCTCTGGCCAGTAAAAACCTTACTTTTCGTACATTTCAAAATATTATTGATATTTTTTGAAAAGGGGTCCACGGTGGTGCAGCGCTTAGCGTTGCTGCCTCACAGCAAGAGGTTCTCTGGTTCGATTCTCGGCTGGGGTGCCTTCTGTGCAGAGTCTGCATGTCCTCCCTGTGGTCGCGTGGGTTTCCTCCAGGTGCTCCGGTTTCCTGCCACATCCCAAAGACATGCTGTAGGTGGATTGGACACTCTAAATTGGCCCTAGTGTGAGTGTGAGTGTGTGCATGGGTGTGCCTTCTGTGGAAGGTCGGGTGCCGGGCTGGCAACTCGACACTGTAAAACTCCACTGCCAATCATGAGCGGACAGATGATCTGCTGTGGCGACCCCTAACCCCTAAAGCCGAAAGAAGAAGAAGATTGATATTTCTTGAAAACATCAGTTAGATAGTCAGCTAAGCTCTTACAGCTTTATATTGTAGTTTCCCTTTCCCTTGGATGCCTTTTCTTACTTATATATTTGGCCTCATTTTTTTATTAGGCTTATTTAGATTTCTGACTAAAAAGTTGTTTAATCAGTGACTTTCTGTCACTTTTTTGCTTAGTAATAGTATTGTGTGCTTACTTAGTGACCTTTGTCACAGCTTTAGACTTAACCTTTAGTAGTGTACAGTTTAGTAATTGATATATCTGCTGGAAAAAGAATTGTGTGTGTGTAATTTTCTTAGCCTTAGTTAAGGGCTTGTGTGATTATATTTAGCCTGTTTTTTTATTAAAAGGCTTATTTACACTTCTGCTTGTTGTTAGCCTTAGTTTGAAGGGCTTGTGTGTTTGTGTGTATATTTAGCCTGTTTTTTATTAGAAGGCTAATTCATATTGTTATTGTTGGGTGTGTCCATTTTTTTTCTGTCATGGCGAACGACAAGGACAAACATCCTAAGTCAGGGTTTAAAAAATGCCCTAAATGTGGGCGGAAGATGTCCGTTACTGACACCCTCGTCAATTTTGTCTACTGCTTAGATGTCTTGCACTTACAAGAAACATGTTCCATATGCCATTCCTTTTCTTCTTGGGCTCTCCAAGAGAGAAAGAGGAAACTGATCGACAGGGTTTGTTGAAACCTTCTTTTCAGGAGGCTTTGAGTGACCAGGATGGATCTAGTAAGTCCTCAAAGTCCTCCAAGACTTCTGTGGATTCAAAAAAGTCAAAAAAGTCTGTGGCATCGGCTCCACAGGTCTCAGAGCTGACTGCCTTTTCTTTTCAGAGCCGGTCCCTGGTTTTGAAACCGGTGTCCAAAATTCCAAAATCTCCTCTACTTGAGCCAGTACATCAATCCATTCATCTCAGTCTTCTGTTAGCCTTTCAGATTTGGATGTGGATCGTGTGGTGCAGAAGCTTTTACAGGAACTGCCCTTTGCAAAATTGTTATTGGCTCTGACCCAGGTGGCTTCGGAGCCGAAGACCCTTATGCCAGCTATAACTCTTCCTCCTCCAAGCCATACTGGTCCTTTGGAGCCAGAGGAGTTGAACTTGCTGATTGTGGAGCCTTCGGAGCTGATGCCTGCTCTGGTGTCTTCAGCTCTATTCACTCTGACGTCCTCAGCGCTGATCAAGGACTCTAGGAGCTGACACTCTCTGGTCGGGTTCGGGGAGGATAGTCGAACTGACTTATTGGTTCCGAATCTGCCTCTCGGGGCTTTGGCTTGGATGAGCTTGGCTCCTACCTCAGGCTCAGAGCCCACTGTTCTGGTGCCGGGGTTATTGACGGTTTCCGGGGATCCATTGGTCCCTTCACTTTGGAGCAGGGGTGCCTTCAAAGCCATCAGGAGAGTTATGTCTCCCAAGACATCCTCAACCTCAGGTCCAGCTTCTTCATCCCCTAAAGTGTCTGTGCCTGCTTCTGATTCACAGATCCTGGCAAAGGGCAGAGACCCAGACCCTCAGGAAGCCCCATTGGGTGGACCATGCTCTTCCGAGACCTCACCAGATGCTCCCACTGATGAGGTTCCCAGGAAAAGAGTGTATAAGAGGAAACATTTAGACTCCCCTCAGGAGTCCCTAATGTCTGATACTGACTTGGATGAATCAGAAGGGTCCCCACGGTCCCCTCTCATTTGCAGAGATACTTGAAATCCTTAGGCAGAAGGGTGATTGGCAGTCCACCAACCCTACTGAAGACGTGTCGGTTCTCTGAAGGTTTTTGGGTCTCAGCCCTCCACCTCTTGGGTGTGTCCACTCCCTGGATGAGCTTATGCAGCTGGTCTCATGAAGGGTGTGGGAATCTCTGAACACCATGGAGCCTGTCCCTAGGAGACCTTATAAGTTCATATCTGCCCCCCAAGGTAAATCCTTCTTGACCAAAGGTGTGCCAGTTGATGTCATGGTGGTGGGAGCAGCCACCAAAAAGAAAATGTCTGAAATGTCCTCATTTATCCAACCCATTCTAACAGAGACTCCAGGATCATGGATAGATATGGGAAGTGCATGTTTAGTTCAGTGACTTTTGCACTCCGTTCACATAACTATTGCACCCATTTCATGAAACTTCAAAGCAATCTCCTTAAAGAACTGGGAGATACTCTACAGGGTACAGTAGCTGCAGGAGCTACAGATAAAGTTGCCTCCCAGCTTGCTACCCTCAACTCCATTGTCAGCTCATCCATGCACCTCATTTCATATGCAGGTGATGGAACGAGCAGGGCAGCAGGTATAGTAGTTGCTCTTAAGAGACATGCCTGGCTGTTCTTGTGTTCCTTCATGGAGCCCTTCAAGTCATCTTTTGTGAATACCCCTTTTGATAACTCGTCCCTTTTCAGGCCCAAAGTTAAGGAAACTTTGACCAGGTGTGAGCAGGAGAGAAAGGCTCTGCCTGCCATCCGAATCCATTTTTCCACTTCTACCAGACCCTACCCAATGGTCAAAGGGGAGGCAAAATGTGGTTCCAAAAAGCCCAAGGAGCCTTTCAGGACACACATGGTGAACTCCCCTCCAAGGGAAGAGGAGGGGGCAATAATGGAAGACTCCACCCTCTTGGCAGATGGGGTCCACAAAACCAGGGTGACAGAGATCACTTCTTTGGGTAGCCCTACCAGCACTCCTGAAAGGAGGTCTGACTGTCCTGCTGTGGACTCAGTCAGGGGTTGCTTATCTTTGTACCCAAATGTCTGGCTCAAAATAACAAATGACAGCCGGGTACAAAGTATAATTTCCAGAGGATACTTCATTCCATTCGCCACACCCCATCTACCGACAAGAAAAGTCCCGGATGTTCCACCCAGTTACAGGGAACAAGCAACAGTGGAGGTCCAGATGTTGCTAAGAAAAAGAGTCATCCAACCAGACCCAGCAGACCAGACAGGATCCAGAACTTACTCAAGATTCTTTTTAGTTCCAAAAAAGACAGGGGGCTGGAAACCTATATTGGACCTCAGCACACTAAACAGATCTGTCAAAAAAGAGAAGTTTTGGATGGTCACTCTTCAGTCGATACTTCCCTTCTTAGGGAAAGACAATTGGATGTGCTCGCTAGATCTCTACTACTACATAAAAATGGCCAGGCTGTCCAGGGATCATCTGCACTTCCAGCTGGGAGCCAATCATTATCAGTTTCGAGCCCTGCCCTTTGATCTCACTACAGCCCCCAGAGTGTTCACCAAATGCATGGCATTGGTCACAGCTCACCAGAGATGTTTAGGATTCCAGGTGTTTCGGTTCCTAGACAATGGACTCCTCACCACCACCACCAGGCATCAACTTATTCAGGCCCGGGAATCTACTCTGTCTCTCTGCAACCAGCTGGGCATCACAATAAACTTAGAAAAATCTGCCTTGCTGTCATCGCAGCATATCGTCTTCATTGGAGAAGAACTGGACGCCACCACCACCACACTAAGACGTCCAGTAGAAAGAGTCTTACTACTCCATCAGCAGGTCCACATTCTAATATCCAAAAACAAGAATCCAGCATCAGAAGTTTGTTAGGTATGATGGCAGCAGCAATTCTGGCCATACCACTGGGTCGTATGCACATTCAGATACTGCAGTGGCTATTGTTCACTAAATGGTCTTACCAAGAGCTCCCCATGTCTCACCAGATAATGATCACAAACTTCTGCAAGAAGGATCTTCAGTGGTGGTTGACTTCACTTCATGTTATGATAGGATGTCCATTTGATGTTCATCATGTTACCCTGCTGCAGTCATCGCACTTGGGTTATCCTGCCATCAGGCGGTCCTGCAGTCAGCCAGAGTTCCAAAGTCTTGGTCCGGCATCAGTTGCTGTCATTTCTTCCCTGATGTCAGTGCGCTAGGGGTATATAAGAGGCATCCAACGCCATTTTCTTCTGTCTTTCTTGCTGCGTGGTGCCCGAAGCAGAAGCAGTTCGCAAGTGCCAGTCAGCCGACACCTGAGATTTTCTAATCGAATTTCAGTCCAAAGTCTTCAATAAAGCTAAGTACCCCAATGGGGAACCTTTTCTTGCCTCAGTCCGATGTCAGAAAAAGTTAACAATTGCATTTCTTGTGGGAAGCAAATACCTCATAACGACTTCCATTCTTATTGTATTCCTTGCCTAGGCCCAGACCACGACATCACAGGTTATCGGTTTTGTGCTAGGTTCAATAAACGAACTATCAAATGCCGTTTTGACTTCGCACGACATTACTTTGGTAGGAAATTTAATTATATCATGCTGTTGGAGAAGCCAACGACCAGCATGCATAAAAAATGCAAGGATAAGGACAGGCAGCCTAGAACCAAGCCAGACTCTGAGGCCTCTGCTGGGCCTGTCACTGGTTCTCCGGTTTTCAGTGAGGCGCCTATGCAGCCCCTGATGACCGCAGAATTGGAACCCCAAACAGCTTTGGATTCTCAAGCGGAGTGTACTAGGCTGTCGCAACCATCTTCATTAGGCCCTTCCAACACCGGAGCAGAAGGTGATCCCGGTGCAGTAGAAACGCCTTCGGTTACAGAAAGTGTCTTCAGACCGACTACACTCACCATTAAATCTTATGCTAAGCTTAAAACTCCATTAAAACCAAAAAAGACTGTACATCAGTCTCCTGTTCAAGGCCCCATGCCTAAGAAACAGATGCTTAAGATGGCTGAAGATTTGATTACCCTAATCAGGGGTTCCCATCCCCCTCCAGATAAAAGGCCAAGACAAGAGGAGGATTATGCTTCCTCTGACCAGGTTTGTATTTCCTCAGATTCTTCTGAGGAACAGGATTACGCTTTTCCCCCTTATGAAGACTCTGATGCTGAAGACTCTATTCCCTCAGCATCTCCCCCTGAAGACTACTCTTTTGGGGAAACTTTACATACAATGAGGGAACATTTCCACTGGGAAGGCCAGGACTACTCTGATTCTAAGAAAAGGCTCTGAGTGTTTCTTTTACTACCCCAGCACAGACCACTTGCTATCCCTCCAGTTTTAGATATTGTGGATGATGTTTGCTTAGAGTCTAGTCTAAATCCAGACTCCCTACCTCCTGCTCCAGCCAAACCAGACAGATACTACAGAGTACCTGACTCACACAAATTCCTTTATAAAAGCCCTCTGGCTGACCCAGAAACAGGTTCCCAGGGTCCCAAAGGGGCTAAAGTGTCTATGGCTAAAAATCCTGTACCCTCTGAAAGGGATTCCAGAGCCCTAGATAGATGGGGAAAGAAGATATACACCTCAGCTACTCTGGCTATGAGAGCATTAAATTGTCAGTTTCACATGCTAAAATATCAATTCCTAATGTCTCAATTAAAACAAAAACTGAGCACACATTCTCAACAGTCTGAATTCAAGGAAATGCAGGATCTGTTGCATGTAGCTGAACAGGTGGGCAAACATACTTTACAATGTGGGTTTGATTCATTGGAAGCTTCCCATAGAGCAGCGGTTACTGGGTCTGTCATACATAGACATGCTTGGTTAAAAGAACAAACCCTACTTGATCATGTTAAAGCAAAATTATCGGATGCACCTTTACAGCAGGATGTTTTATTTGGTGTCAAAGCAGAAGAGGTTTTAAAGAAAATGGAGGATAAGGCAAAGTCTATGCAGACGGTCAAGGATTTTTACAGGTACAACCCCCTCGTTTCAGCAGAAATTGGCCAACAAAAAACTTATACTTTCCACCTTCTGACAGACCACAGAGGAGCAAATACAGACACCCAAGGGGCAGAGGTCAGTCACATGGCCCTTACAAACCTTGCCAATGGGATGCTGCAACCCAGAAAGGAGGTGAAGACAGGCCCCAAGCTAGCAGAAGACAAACACAATGACTCAACCCTCCAACTACCAAGCAAATCTCTCTTGGCAGCTCCCTTGGGAGGAAAATTAGCACTTTTTGCAGACAACTGGCACATCATCACAAAAGACAAATGGGTCCTAAACATTGTCTCACAAGGATACAGATTCCACTTTCATACCTTGCCAAGGATAAAAGGAATGCCAAACCTGCCACCAAATTAATGGGCAGAGGCACAAAAACAAATTACAGCTCTCATGGGCATGAGAGCCATTCAACAGGTACCTCCACAGGAGCAAGGACAAGGATTTTAGTCAAGACTCTTTCTAGTCCCCAGAAAGGACAAAGCATGGAGACCCATTCTGGATCTTTCAATTCTGAACACCTATCTGCAAGTACCAAAATTCAAGATGCTAACACTACAGCAGCTTCTTCCCATGCTGGGCAAGAAGGCTTGGCTAGTAATGTTGGATCTCAAGGAGGCATACCTGCATGTCCCTATCAGACAAAATTGCAGAAGATACCTCTGCTTCATTGCAGGTTCAACCCATTATCAATTCTCTGCACTGCCCTTTGGCTTATATACTGCACCCAGGGTCTTCACAAAATGCCTGGCACCAGTAATTGCATACTGCAGACAAAGAGGAATTCAAATATACTCATACCTGGACAACTGCCTTATTCAAGCAGAAAGCAAGGACATTCTTTTTAAACATCTGGCATTTGTCAAACACCTTCTAAGTTGCCTAGGGTACACAGTAAATGAAAAGAAATCAAAACTAGTGCCCTCACAAAACATAATATTCCTGGGTGCCAGCTTGAATACAATGGCCCAGATGGCTTATCTCACACCAGACAAGCAACAACAGCTGACTCAATACTTCAAAATAATGGCAACAAAGACCCAACTCCCTGCAAGAAAAATTCTGCAGGCCTTGGGATTCATGGCATCTTGCATACTACTAATACCATTTGCAAAACTGCATATGAGGAAATTACAATGGTATCTGAAAAGCGTATGGACTCAGCACAGCCACAGCTTGAAAACAATGATACCATTCATTCCCTGCCTTCAACAGGAGTTTCTATGGTGGGCACAGGCATGTCACCTCAACAAGGGTCAGCTTTTCACATTACCCACAGCCAGGCAAACTATAACAACAGATGCATCGGACTATGCCTGGGGAGCACACATGGCAGGACAGTGCATTCAGGGCAAATGGACTACAGATCAAAGGCATCTACATATCAATCAAAAGGAAATGCTAGCAGTACAGAATGCCCTAACAGCTTTCAAGGACCTCTTACACCCAGGACAACTAATAATAAAGGTAGACAATACCACAGTAATGTGGTACATTAACAAGCAAGGGGGCATACATTCCTACCCTCTATGCAGGCAAGCAATGACCTTGTGGAACACAGCACTGTCTTACCAAGTTCAACTACAAGCACAATTCCTGCCAGGAAAGAAAAACACATTGGCAGACGACCTAAGCAGAAACATCATGGATCCCCACAATTGGAAACTGGATCCACAAGTATTTGCAATGATAACTCAAAAATGGGGATGCCCAGACATAGATCTGTTTGCCAACCCCCAAAACTACCAACTTCAAAAATGTTGTACAAGGACATTCCACCCACAAGCTTGGAAAGTGGATGCCCTCTCATTCAGTTGGAAAACATTAACAGTGTATGCCTTTCCTCCACTGCCTCTTCTAGCAAAGGTGCTGCTGAAAGTCAGATTACAGAGGCCACAAATGATACTCATTGCACCAGACTGGCCATGCCAGCACTGGTATACAATTCTAAAGAACATGGCCCATGGCCCACCATGGATTTTACCACAAATTACTCACCTGCTCACCCAGTGAGACAATCAAATTCCACACAGCCAGCTCAAGACTTTAAACCTGGCTGCATGGCAAATTACCTAAACAATCAACCAACACCTCTATCGAAAGCTGTTATGGATGTCATTCTGGAGGCCAGGAGGCCCAGCACCAGGAAAACCTATTCAGACAAATGGAAAAGATTTTGCACCTGGAACCAGGCTAAAGGCCAAAATCCCCTTGATCCAAACATTCCTCAGATTCTACAATATTTAACTGAGATGATGCACAAAGGACTTTCCTTTTCATCTATTAAGATCCACGCCTTAGCAATTTCATCTCATTACAACACGGATCCTCCCTTATTTTCACATCCACTCCTAAGACAGTACCTCAGAGGGGCTAAGAACATAAGACCATCCAGGAGAGCACCAACACCTACTTGGGATCTCAACTTTGTTCTGTAAAAGCTTACACTGCTGCCCTTTGAACCAGCTTTCTTAGCTGATTTAAAGTTTCTTTCATGGAAAACTGCCCTGCTGCTAGCAATAACTTCAGCTAGAAGAGTCTCAGAGCTACAGGCACTAATGGCAATGGAGCCTTTCCTCATTTTTCATCAAGACAGAGTCTCTCTACGAACTAACCCTTCCTTTATGCCAAAGGTGGTATCCAGTGTGGCCCTCAACCAAACAATTCATTTGCCCACCTTTTTTCCAAATCCCCAGAACAAAGTAGAAAGACTCCTGCACTCTTTGGACATTCACAGACAATTACGTTACTACTTGGATAAAACTAAGGCTTTCAGAAACTCTGACCAGCTCTTTGTAGCCTATGCTGCAGGATCACAAGGAAAAGCTTTCTCAAAACAGACCATTTCAAAATGGATAGGACATTGCATACGTTTCTGCTACATGCATCATGGGAAACCGGTACCTGCTAGCATTAGGGCCCACTCCACCAGGGCTACAGCTGCCTCAGCAGCCTTTCTCAGGAGGGTGACAACCAAGGATATTCTGGAAGCTGCAACTTGGAGTTCAGTGCACACCTTCACCAAACACTATCACTTACCTCTATATTCTAAGACTAGAGCTGGCTTTGCCACTGCAGTTTTGCAGGGCCTACTAGCTTCTTCTAACCCTGTTTAACTCCACCACCCATCCCTAGCTTTGGGATTCAACCCAAGTGTGATGACTGCAGCAGAGTAACACGATGAACATAGTATAGTTTTGTACCTACCATAAATGTAGATGTTCGAGTGTTCACCTTGCTGCAGTCCAGGTTACCTTCCCTCCATCCCCTCTGAACTAGCTGGACTTATCCATAGCTTTCTATCCTATACAACCTCTGTGGTGTATTTGCTTGTGACTGTAGGTATTGTTTTATTTTTACATGTATATTTTTATATAGCAATATGTATTGCCTACCTATTGGGGGCACCTGACATCTGGGGCAAGAAAAACTGAAGAAAATGGCATTGGATGCCTCTTATATACCCCTGGCACACTGATGTCAGGGAAGAAGTGACAGAACCAACGCCGGACCAAGACTTTGGAACTCTGGCTGACTGCGGGTCCGCCTGATGACAGGATAACCCAAGTGTGATGACTGCAGCAGGGTGAACACTCGAACATCTACATTTATGGTTGGTACAAAACTGTACTTTTTAATCCCACCAGTGGCCACAGTGACCACGGACACTTCCCTGATAGGGTGGGGGGGCATTTTTAGGGAAGAACAGCCCAAGGCACATGGACCAATCAAGAGACACATCTGCATATCAATGTCTTAGTGATGAGAGCAGTACTTTTGGCACTGCAGTACTTCCAGGACTCATTTCTTCTGGGCACAATTGCGATTTAGACTGACAACATGTCAGTGGTCTGGTACTTGAACAAACGAGGAGGAACCAAGTCATACCCCCTTAGTCACGAGGCCCTAAGAGTATGGCAGTGAGCTATATCCACCCAGTGCTTTCTGTTAACAATGCATACCCTTGGGAAATCTAGCATGATAGCAGACAAGCTGAGCAGAGCAATTTTGTTGCCCCATGCGTGGTCCCTCAAGGCAGAAATAGTGGACAGGATATTCCACAGGTGGAGCCAGCCTTGTTGCGACCTTTTTGCCAGTCACATAAACACGAAATGCAGAAGCTACTTTGCCCTGATTCCCCCTCTGGGAGAAGCCCCAAGGGACACATTTGTTCATGATTGGCCCCCGGGTCTCCTCTATGCATTTCCACCAATCCCGTTGATATCCAAGGTATTACAGAAGGCAAAAGACCTGGGAAGGACCATTATTCTAATAGCTCCTCATTGGCCTTGTCAGATTTGGTTCCCCTTCCTTCGACTTCATCTTTTGGAGGACCCCTGAATTCTGGGCCCAGTTCTGGAGCTTCTGACCCACTCATCGGGGGAACTTCATCCCTCTCTGCAGTCCCTGAAATTGACAGCTTGGCTGCTCCAATTCCCATCATAGCCAGGTTCCATAACCTTTCCAATGAGATGAAGCAAATTCTTTTATCCTCTCATAAATCCTCTATGAGGAAGCTATACCTGAGCAAATGGAAAAATGTTCTATATGGGCCTCTAAAAACAATATTGATCCTTACCAAGCCCCTGTGGCCTCTATACTAGAATTCTTGACCATGATATTCAATAAAGGAGCTGCAGCAGCAACAGTCCATGTTCAACCTGCTGCCATTTCTAACTTTCATCTGGGATTTGAAGGATTGAATATTATGTCACACAAATTATTCAAAGCCTTTCCCAACAGGACCTTTCACATTAGACCACCTGTGAAATCTCCCTATTCCCCATGGAATCTAAATTTTATTCTTTCCCACATTATTCTTCCTCTATTTGAACCAGCTTCCTCATGTGACTCAAATTTTTGTCAAGGAAAACTATCTTTTTAGTGGCTATTACTTCTGCCTGCAGAGTGTCAGAGCTTCAGGCCTTGTCCGTTAAACCTCCTTACTTGATTTTCCATGCTAACAGTCTCACTTCAAACAAACCCCTCCTTTTTGCCTAAGGTTTGCACTGAAACTAATCTCAACCAAATTATTGATTTGCCAGTTTCCTTCCCCAATCACTCCAACAATCTAGAGTACAACATGCTGCACAAACTCTATGTTTACAGACAACTCAGATTTTATTTGGATAGAACAAAAGATTTCAGGAAATCAGATCAGCTTTTTGTTTCCTTTTTAGACTCCAGAAAAGGTATGCCAGTGGCTAAAACAACTCTGTCTAAATGGTTATCTGAGTGTATCACCTTTGCTTATTCAGCTGCCAATATGCCCTTACAGCATAAAATTAAAGCTCAGTCAACCAGAACAGTTTCTACATCTTCAGCTTTTTCTGCCATACTTCCTATTGATAACATTTGTACAGCAGCCACTTGGTCGAAACCTCACACCTTTATCACTCATTACAAAGTTGACAGGGCCTCCTTTGGATCCACGGTCCTGAAAAATATACCCGAGCCACCCGAGGTAGATGGTGCTTGGGATGCTACCGATCAGTAAGAATGGACGGTGAGATAGAACAACTTCACATAAAGAAGTTATGTACTTACCATAACATTCCATGTGAGTTGTTCATCTAGCCTTCATTCTTACGCCCCTCCCTCCTACCCCCTCCTGGGCTTTCAGAAGACTGAGATGCTAGATCCTTCCTGGTCACTCAGCCCTTCTATACTTTCTCTTATGGAGTTATATAATGACATATGGTATTATTTTACACAGCAAACAAGATCTGAGGTAACTCTAGGTGCATCATGGGATAGGGACTTGTCCTCAAGCTATTTGGAAACCTCGAGCTTTGTAGTAGGCCACCGAACCCATCAGTAAGAATGAAGGTGAGATGAACAACTCACATGGAATGTTATGGTAAGTACATAACTTCTTTTTAGTTTTCTACTGCACATAATATAGTCAAATTCCTGAACACTAAACATACTTGCCTCATTGTAAATGTGATCATTTTCTACACCAGTATCTGCTTGATCTGCCTTAAGGTTCCAGTACCTTTACCCATTTGGCTCATTTGTTCTGTTAGAATCAAGGGCCAAGCATCACCAGGCTAGATAGAACTCCTATGATCGATTTTTCCTACCTAGGGAGCCTTATCAGCACATTAATTCTCTCTATTGCGAGAGCTGGGATATGGTAAGTGGGCCAGCTTTCCAGTCTGATGGATCGGCCTACCCTGACTTTTAAATCATGAGTTTTGTGACAGATCTATTGAGCCCCATTACGTGCCTTTTTACAGAATAGCCAGTACACTTGCAAAGCAGCATTGACATCAGCGCAAGCCTGTCATCTGTGAATGCAACAACTGTCAGTCTCTCTCACTGGCAACACAAACAGCAGGCCTGGGTCCCCTCCCTCTCTGCATTAGGGGTCAACAAGAAGTGGTCACTCAATCCTCTCTTCCTTTGCCCATCTCTTCTAGTTCTGAGCGACTGACTGACCTTGGATCATCTGGGTCATAGTCAGGGCTCCATCCCTTTGTGCCAGAGAGCAGACTATAGCTGTGATCACTAAATGAAACAGGAAAAAAAGCTCATTAGTATGATGTAAACTTCAAAAGTTAATAACTTGGTTAAAACCTATAGAAATTCAGAACCCAGATGCTCAGAACTTTTGTTCATTGCAGTAAGCAGAATATACAACTATATTACATTGTCTTTTTTTCTGGCTACACTATTCAAAACTGATTTGTTAAGTGCCATTTTTACAAGAAGTCATTAATGCCATCATGTTTCTGTCTAATATCGTGTTGGTGCCTGCAGAATGAAGAAAGGTGTTGCTGCTTCATACAAAGAAAATGAAATTTATAATGAGGCCTGTCTGAAAAACAGAACACATCATTCTCGGATCATTACTTCAAGTAATTGTTAGGGACTTTTTTATTCAGACACATGCAGGGTTTTAATTAGTGACCTCTAGAGCCTGATAACTGGATAAAATAGCCAGTGTCACGTAGAATTCTTAATGACCTTTGCAATTAAAAGTGAGAAATGTAGCTTAACCCTCAGGCTGAGCTTGCTGCAAAATTGACATGATCCTCATTATTTAACTTTCAATTTCCTTCTATCTCTTTACCTCAGAAGTGCAATATTAACAACAGGCTGTCTCTCATTTAAATCTGCAAGCAGATTTAAGGATGAAGTTTTTTTGTTGGGGTAGAGGGCAGAAACTACTTTAATAGAAGAAACTGCCTGAACTGTTGTGTCACAGATCCAGCCTTAGTCTTCTCGTTCATACATCTAAAACAGTTTTTTTTCAGAAACTGAAAATTATAATGTTCCCCATTAGTCACAGCTTGTAGTAGTTGTTGTTGTTGTGTCTTTTGGCCTTTCCCGGTTAGGGGTCGCCAGAGCGGAACTCCGGTCCGCTAATGATTGGCAGTAGATTTTTACGTTCCGAGTTACCGGCCCTGATGCACAGCCTTCAACGAAGGTACGCCCATTCACACATGTCTCCACACAGAAGACGCTCTGAGAATCGAACAGGACAACGTCCTACTGTAAAGCGACAATGCTACTGCAGCACCACCATCGCAGCTAGTGGAAGTAACATAAGAAAACCAGTAGAAGACTGTAATGAAAGAGCATTCTTGAGTGCTACTTTTACTTTCGCTCTGTTGTGTCCAAAAAAGCATTTACTTGGCTGCCTACACAAACATGAATCATAACATTAAGTTTGCAGTGGCATCTTCTTTCATTTAATTTTTTTCTTTCAGGCAGGTGGCAGTGTAGTCCTTGAAAAATGTACAAACTTATGCATTAGCCCTCTCTGCATAGAAGGAAAGGGAAAACATCTCTGTTGCTTCAGAAAGACTGTGTCAGTCTTGAACTGGTAATAGAAATGAGGTCTTCTAAACAATATAATCTGAAACATGGTACAATTCTCACTCTAAACAGAGTGTCAGAGATAGTGACAAAGACAATGAGCCAGATTGTAGCAGGGACTGACGTGTTGCTTTCATATATATATAATTTCTTGCTGTAATCAAATTATATATGTTAATATATTACAGGATATTAACTCCAGTTCAGAACAATGTTGCTAAAACATAACATTTTTCTCTCCTTCTGCCTCTTCTTTATTTGAGAGTACACATTTTTTTTGCAAAAACATCCTGCATGAAATGTCTTGGTCAAGCCACACACATTTTTGTAATAAACAAATGTAATTTACAATTGTCCTTAATGCTCTCTAAAATGTAAAATAACTAAAAATCTTACAAAACACTCTTATTAAGGGGGTGGGCAGTGGGGTATGCTGCAGTAATAAATATTCTAGTTTAAATAACATAGTAATGTATGATTAAACAAATGACACATAGTAACCTTACTGCTAATCATAATCAGATAAGTATATAAATCTAATGAAAATATTTTTAATGAAATGTATACTTATTTTACATTCTAAACAGGGACAATGCTGCAAGTCATACTTGTGATATCATAGTTTGAGCCATAACAATTGCATGTTATCCAAAAGCTTTACACTTCTGGCAGAACAGATCAGAACACTACACATTTCTTGATCAATATACTATTTACTTATGCATTTTATGTAAGTTTTACTGTTCAAAGGTACCTTCATGGCATTAACCATTAACATTGTGTCATGCGAGAAATGGAAGAGGAAAAAGTAATAGCAAATATATAAGTTAGACTATCATCCCATTTATAATTATGTCCAATATTTGTATCTACTGAATTTTTCTTGGGTCATAGCTGAAAAGAGTCTATGCACCAGCTTCAGCCAAGAACTTAAGCAAACAATTTTATTTTTGAGCTATTTCTGTCATTTAAGTCAACTTGACAAGTGAGCTAAAAATTAATTTCTTTGTCACTATAGTTCTTTGCTGAAGACTGCATGGCAACTGAACTGCAAAGTTAAATCCTGAATTGAATGAAGCTATTTTCTTAATAAAGGAAATGATGTGTTAATGTAACAAATAGGTATTAATTAAATCATATACATATATACTTACTTTGAAAAAGGTATGGACTGATTTTAATCATACCTGGAAGGTACAGAATAGACTGAAATAGTACTATCCTGGAGTCCCATCCAGGAGTCTGGCACATGGTGCAGAGCATGGAGACCCCCACTTTGTGACTACTGTAATTGTAAGATATTGTGGAACTAAAAATACATAATTTTTTGACTGTTGTTATGCTACGATATTCTAGAATTCTGGTGAAAAATAATCAATACAGCATATCTAAATAGTATGTAAAACATGAAAACATTTTATAAAGTGCATTTTATTAAATGATTGATATTGTTTTCAGCAGGGAAACTGCAATAATGTATGTGTGTGTGTGTGTGTGTGCGCGTGTGTGTGTCTATATATATATATATATATATATATATATATATATATATATATATATATATATATATATACACATATATATCTGGGTCTACTTCATTTCACTGAAAGCTCAATTCACTGAAACTCAGCTGCCTGCGCACAATTCACTGAAAGCTCATTTCACTGAAAACTCATTTGACTGAAACTTTTCCCCACTGTAGTGCAGTCCTGGAGTTAATATTTAAAGTAATTGGGGGTGTTGGGGGGTGTGGGAGTGTAAAATTTTAAAACCATAGATATGGGTACTTACAAGTCCAATGAATAACTCTTTCCAGAAGACACTATATAACCAAACTATGTGGGGGGCTATGCCCCCCACACCCCCAATATGGGGGGCTGTGCCCCCCACACCTCCCTTACTTTATATACTAACTCCAGGATTGCACTACAGTGAGGAAAAGGCCATATATAGCTTTCAACGAAATGAGTTTCAGTCAAATGAGTTTTCATTGAAATGAGCTTTCAGTGAATTGTGCACAAGCAACTGAGTTTCAGTGAAATGACCTTTCAGTGAAATGAAGTACTCACTGAAAGCTCATTTCAATGAAACTCAGTTGCTTGTGCACAATTCACTGAAAGCCCATTTCAATGAAAACTCATTTGACTGAAACTTATTCCATTGAAAGTTATATCTGGCCTTTTTCCCACTGTAGTGCAATCCTGGAGATAGTATATAAAGTAAGGGAGGTGTGGGGGGGTTATAGCCCCCCACATAGTTTGGTTATATATTGTCTTCTGGAAAGAGTTATTAATTGGACTTGTAAGCACCCTTATCTATGGTTTTAAACATTTTACGCCCCCACACCCCCCAACACTCCCAATTACTTTATATACTAACTCCAGGATCGCACTACAGTGGGTAAAAGGCCATATATAACTTTCAACCAAATGAGTTTCAGTCAAATGACTTTTCAGTGAAATGAGCTCTCACTGAATTGTGCGCAGGCAACTGAGTTTCAGTGAAATGAAGTAGACCCATGCATGGATTCACTTCAGAACACTGAAATACCATAATGTTGAAATTCAAAATACTGAGACCAAAATCTTGAAAGTCCAGAAAACTGAAAACTGAAAAAATATAGTCCCACAACATTGAAACACACGTCAAACCAATAGTTCCTATACTCCACCACGAAAACAAACAAAATAATAACCATACTATATTAAACTTCGACACATAAAAGCAGGGGGGCAAGAACAAAATGGTATACATGCCATTCTATGCTGCATGGATGCCTGATTAAATTACAGAAAACTATCTGGAAGCCTTCTCTTGGAAATGTTACTTCACTGCTAAAACACTAGACATTACCATATAGCTCTCCGATACTTATTGGAGCTTCACAGCTGACCTCAGCCATATTTCCTCCTAATACACTAAACTAAAACATAACATGTCTTAAAGCCACAACAACCACTTTGTACATTATAACACTATTTACAAAGCTGATTTGACATTCTGACATCTAACAATATGAAATTTCAGTGTTCTGGACTTTGATCTCAGTATTTTGAATTTCGACATTATGGTATTTCAGTGTTCTGAAGGGAATCTACATATATATTTTATGGTGCCAAGTTACCAGCCCGACGCCCAACCTTCAAAAAAGGCACACCCATTCACACATGCACCTACCTGCATGTCTTTAAACGTCACTCAACTGTGGGGAGGACATACAGACTCCGCACAGAAGGCACTCCAGCCGAGAATTGAATGGGAGAACCTCTTGCTGTGAGGCGGCAACGCTAACCGCTGCACCACCATGGCTTCTATTTATATATATATATATATATATATATATATATATATATATATGGATCTATATGAGTACATCGACAAGCCATAACATCGAAATCCACTTGTGCGACTCGAAATCACCGACGAGTGAAATAAGCGAAATGTCACATTACCGACATTCACATGTTCGACAAACAAACAGTAACTAAAGAAATGCTCCTAACAACTGCAAATTGAAAGGCAGTGTATAAGCTCAATACTCGCGTTACTGACAGCGGTATGTGCTCTGCACCGAACCACAGTAGCGAATACACAGCTGAGTAGTCCTGGGGAAATTCGGTGCAGAGCAAATACCGCTGTCAGTAACGTGAGTATTGAGCTTATACACTGCCTCTCAATTTGCTGACAACCTGGACATTTTATTCAATTAACATTTCTGCGGCAGGGTTTTCATTTAGCTATACATGAATACCATGTTTTGTAAGAGTAGCGGTTTTGTGCAGTTGTTAGGAGCATTTCTTTAGTTACTGTTTGTTTGTCGAACATGTGAATGTCGGTAATGTGACATTTCGCTTATTTCACTCGTCGGTGATTTCGAGTCGCACAAGTGGATTTCGATGTTATGGCTTGTCGATGTACTCATATAGACCCATATATATATATATATATATATATATATATATATATATATATATATATATATATATATATATATATATATATATATATATATATATATATATATATATATATATATATATCTACATATGTATGTTTAGATATGTCATTCAGGACTGGATCACCTTTTTATAAGTTTGTGAATGACTTAAAGGAAAACTCCACCCTACTAGAACTAAAAACATCTGTTTTTATTTCACTCTTTGTTTCCTGACTGATTTTAACACCTCAAAATCAGTCTAAGTGCTTTATTTGTAGTTTTAGCCTTTTTTCCACAACATGGCTACCAAGGGGCTTGATGTATCAACGTGATCTTGTTTTTTCTCAACCTTTTCACTTTCCTGTAATGCTTTGTATGAGTCATGCCAGACATAAGGAAGTACTTGTGAATTTCCAGGCCTTTGACATATAATGGGATTCGTGTGAGTCACTGTCATCGTCTATACCTCCTGTAAAAGGACTGCATCTTTGCATTCTCTAATCACCCTTATTGATGTTTTTCTCAGAGCTTTTTTACACTGTACTTAGAAATCATCCAGCTATAGTCAGAAAATTGGCTCATTTGCAGGTCTTTGTTCAGAGTTTTCTTTTGTAGTCCAAGAGAAATTGACAGCCCCCCCCCATACTACTGCAGAGGTGTTAAAACTGCCACTGCACTGAGAAACCCTTGCCCACAGTCAATCTAGGGCTGTTTTCTCCCTCTTTCTGCAGATCCTCAATAAGACTCCCCACTGGCATGGATATAGGGTTGAGATCTCAGCTGATTGGCCAAGCCAAAACCTCCAGAATGCTCTCTATCCAACCATTGCTTCATGTCCCTGCCCAAGTGACTGACATATACACACACTTTGAGAATTGATTTATACACAAACACAAACACACACCTGGGAAAGGTTGGCAAATGTTTACTAGTTATACCCCCTTCTGACCCAACTAAAAGATAGTTCCAGCTGCCACCATCTACTACTTATCAACTACTTTAAGGCCTTTACCAAAGGATGTCAAATCTTACTGTGTAATGTTACTATTAATCCATATGGTAGTCTGACCAAGAGCAAGGCTGTTTAGGAGTGGCCTGTACAGTGTCACTAAATACATATGCAATTACGCTAAGAGCTTAAATATGTCTCACAAATATCAACCACAAAGATAGGTTTAAATATATTTAATAATAAATATTAAAAGAACAAGACAATACTCAGTAACTCAACACAGTAACTTCAGAGTTCAAATTCACAGGCACTATTTAAACAACATTGCATGACAGTCTCAAATAAATACTAAAAACATCTAAACTCATCTTTACTATATTCCTAACTATATCTAAAAGAGTTACTATGCCCCAAAAAATGTACTTACAGCAAGGCAAGTGCAGATGTAATTATGATAAGTGAATGTTTCCAGGTCAAAGACAAAATACAAAATACCCAGTCTCTCTCTGAGAGAGTTCTTAAATTAATATCAAATATTACTGCTGGGTTAGCTTAGATGATATCACTTTTTGTCACCTGACTTAAGTTCCCAAGCTAAACCACCCATTGTAGCATTTGATATCTCCTTGTGAAAAATACATACCCTTCAGATGTTTGCAGTTGCTAAAAGACATAAAACAATAAAACACTTACAAAACAATGCAGAAGGCACCCTAGATCTTGACATCCTGTCTTCTTGCTGCATTGAAACTAACTTTTACAGTACAATCGTAAAACAATTTAATTTCAACTTATTTTCTTGAAGTTTTGCAAGTTAACTCTGTTATGTTCCAGTTTCTACTATTAAAATATATGCATTTGCTTAGGTATATAGCTTATAGACATTTCTGTTCTTTTCCAGTATGGTACACTGTGGACACATCCTTGAAGCTCAGTACTGTACCAACCCTGTTCAACACATATTTCTGTACCAGTCATTTAATATACATGTAATATATACTTCTAATACATTTGGTAATACAAGCAATTTCTTTATGCTGGTATTACACAATTCCAGATAAATGGGCTGACAGTGTCTCCTTGTTGCATTTCTATATATAAATCATATTAATATTCTCAAATGACATATAATTATTTATAAAATTCCAGCTAGCTGGGCTGGCAGTATTTCCCTTGCGTTACAGTAAGTACAGAACTTCTGTTTCAAAATGAATTAATGTTTTAATACTGCAGAGCTATTTCCATCCTTACTTTGCAAGTTCTCAATTCCTCCAGGTAGAAAACCATCAATGCTCTTCTTTTACACCCCATTTTATACTGGATGTTCTAGGCAGCATGCAATATGACAATACCGATATTTTTTCATTAATAAAACATTGTATTAAATTAAGTACTTGAAGTCAACCTGTCATTGTTATTCTGATGTATGGGGAGATGAATGTTGGCCTATCAGCATTAAATGTTCTTCAACCTAAGTTTCATTTGTAAGATGTTTAAACATCAGTCATTGTTTACAAGTTTTACTTGACTTTTGCAAAGATTCTCCAACATAAGCAGCTAGTAAACATCTGTTATGATCAGCATACATAGCAGTCAAAGTATTTGCTCGATAATGATAGACAAAGCCAAAATTAATGGAAGGGAGAGGGCAAAAGGATTTGTAAATAGCATGCAAATTCACTCAGAAAGTTAATATAAAAACATGTTTTGTATCAACATGCAT